>NW_026016794.1:0-103977 GCF_020379485.1 Brassica napus | reverse complement strand
CATAAAGGTCGTGTGCAATTGGAGACTGGGCTTCGACCGATCCACAGTACCAATGTCTGTGTCCGGCTCAAGAGAAAGTAGTGGTTTCAGCAGTTCGAGCGATTCGGATGTTGGAACAGGTTGTCAGTCTTTTTGGCTACAATTACAACTACAGAGCCGGGCAGTTCTGTCTGTCTGAAAGACCTTGCAGAGGATTCGTGGTGTCGAAGTTCCCAGATGTGTTCCAGGTACCTCAGGGTGTCCCCCCTGATAGGTCGGATCCATTTACGATTGAACTAGAGCCAGGGACAGCTCCGCTGTCCAAGAGTCCGTAACGAATGGCTCCGGCGCGAGATGGCCGAGCTAAAAGCAAATTAGAAGAATTGCTTGACAAGGGGTTCATACGGCCAAGTAGCTCCCCTTGGGGGTGCACCAGCCTCTTCGTGAGAAAGAAGGATGGTTAGCATGCGTCTGTGCATCGACTATCGAGGGTTGAACAGGTCACTGTGAAGAACAAGTACCCGTTGCCCAGGATAGACGAACTGTTGGATCAACTCAAAGGAGCCAAGTGGTTTTCCAAGATTGATTGGCTTCAGGGTATCATCGATCCCTATAGAGCCAAATGATATTAGGAAGACGGCATTTAGGACCGGTACGGTCATTCGAGTTCGTAGGATGCCGTTCGGTCTGACCAATGCACCTGCCGCTTTCATGAAAATGATGAACAGCGTGTTCCGAGATTTCTGGATGAATTCGTCATCATCTTCATTGATATATCCTAATTTATTCCAAGGATGAGGAATCTCATGAGAAACACTTGAGAGCCGTGCTGGACGATACGAGAACACAAACTCTATGCTAAACTCAGTAAATGTAGCTTTTGGCAGAAGAGTATTGGGTTCCTCGGCCATATTGTTTCCGATCAGGGCATCTCGGTGGATCCAGAGAAGATCAGGGCAATCAAGGATTGGCCCCGACCACGCAGTGCTACGGAAGTCAGAAGCTTCTTAGGGCTGGCAGGTTACTATAGGAAGTTTGTGAAAGGATTCGCAAGCTTGGCTCAGCCTATGACGCGGTTGACTGGGAAGGACGTTAAGTTCACATGGGCTAAGAGTGTGAGGAATGTTTCTCCGCACTTAAGAACATGCTGACTAGCGCACCCGTCCTAGTACTTCCGGAGGCCGACCAACCATATGTGGGTCTATACGGACGCGTCCATCACTCACTGGACTAGGTTGCGTATTGACCCAGCATGGGAAGTCATTGCCTATGCGTCCAGGCAATTGAGGAAACATGAGGGAAACTACCCCACCCATGATCTCGAAAATGGCTGCGGTATATATTCGCCTTAAAGATTTGGCGATCATACTTGTATGGCGCCAAAGTTCAGATACTTACGACGACCATAAGAGTCTTAAGTATATTTCACCCAGCCTGAGTTAAACTTAAGGCAGAGGAGGTGGATGGAATTCGTAGCTGACTACGATTTGGACATCACCTACTATCCGGGAAAGGCTAATCTGGTAGCAGACGCTTTGAGCCGGAAGAGGGCTGATGTATCGGCGAACGGGAGGCGGACGACCTGGACGGTATGGTCCGTGCTCTGCGGCTGAATGTGCTGACTACGACAACCGAAGCTTTGGGGTTGGAGGCGGTTAACCAAGCCGACCTGCTTACTCGAATCCGTTGGCTCAAGGTCAGGACGAGAACCTGAATACGGTTGCTCAGAATGATAGGACGGAGTACCAGATCGCAAAGGATGGTACCATCCTAGTAAAACGGTCGGATCAGTGTTCCTAATGATAGGAGTCTAAAGGAAGAGATTATGAGGGAAGCTCATAAATCCAGATTCTCGGTTCATCCTGGGGGCGACAAGATGTACCAGAACCTTAAGAAATTCTATCATTGGATCCGTATGAAGGCAGATTGCGAATGGGTGGCCAAGTGTTCCACTTGCCAACTCATCAAAGCAGAACATCAGTGCCTAGTGGGTTATTACAAAGCTTGCCTATTCCGGAATGGAAATGGGATCACATCACAATGGACTTTGTGACCGGGTTCCCTACCACGAGGATAGAAGGATGCGGTTTGGGTTGTGGTTGATCGACTACCAAATCAGCACACTTCCTGGCTATCAAGAAGTCGGATGGGTAGATCAGATTGTACGTAAGTACATTGATGAGATCGTCCGACTACATGGTGTGCCGGCAAGTATAGTCTCGGATAGGGATTCAAGGTTCACATCCTACTTCTGGAAGGCTTTCCAAAAGGCCTTAGGAACAAGGGTGAAATGAGTACAGCCTATCACCCACAGACGGATGGACAGTCTGAACGTACGATCCAGACATTGGAAGATATGTTGCGAGCATGTGTTCTAGGACTGGGGGTGATTCCTGGGAGAAACATCTACCTTTGGTAGAATTTGCTTACAACAATAGTTTCCATAGTAGTATTGGCATGTCGCCATACGAAGCTCTGTATGGGCGTCCATGCAGGACACCCCTATGCTGGACCCAAGTTGGGGAACGCAGCATGATTGGTCCGGAGATTGTCGAAGAGACAACCGAAAAGATCAAGTTCTTGAGGGACAAGATGAGACAGGCACAAGATCGCCAAAAGAACTATGCAGATCGAAGAAGGAAAGATCTCGAGTTTCAAGTAGGTGATTTGGTGTATCTCAAAATGATTACCTTCAAAGGACGAGTCCGAATTTCCAGAAGACGGAAGTTAGACCCGAGATATTTGGGGCCGTTCAAGGTCATTGAAGAGTTGGGATGGTGGCCTACAAGTTGGACTTGCCGGCCAAGATGGACGCATTTCATAATGTGTTCCACGTCTCCCAACTTCGGAAATGTTTGACGGACCAAGACGTCGCTCTTCCTGCCATACCAGACGATCTTGGTAAGAACCTAACCTTGGAAACGAGGCCAGTTCGAATCATAGATAGGATGGAAAAAGCAACAAGGAAGAAGACGGTCCAGATGGTCAAGGTCGTCTGGGACTGTAATGGTCAGGATATAATCACTTGGGAGACCGAAGCTAGAATGAAAGCAGAGTACCCAGAGTGGTTGGACCAGTTTGTTTCCGAGGAAGCATTCGATTCGGATTCGAGGACGAATCCATCCCAAGGGGGGGGAGACTTGTCACGCCCCCAATCCTGAATAGGATTGTTGGGACGGCCATGGTTCGAGGAAACGTACAAGCCAGTCTTGAGACATCAAGGCAAGCGTTCCATGGTCGAGAAAGAAGGTTAAGGACATAAGGAAACTTAGACTTAACCTTATACAAGCTAAGAAACAGCTAGGACGAGTAAGACGGTAGCTAGGACGAAGTGGACGAGTAGCTCGGCCAGCTCAAGGAAGCTAGGTTCAGTTCACTCCAGCTCAGTCCCTACTAAGTCAGCTCCACTAGCTGGACTACTAGCTCAATCAGCTGAGGCAGCTGAGTGTCAGCTCATCTCAGCTAGACGGACCGTCCGGGCTTTAGGCCGATGGTCCGGGTCTGGGTCAGTGGCGGGCTGGGAGGTCCGGCCATGAGGCCATGGGCTGCTGGGTCCTTGGGCAAGGCTGTGGGCTGCGTCCAGAAGGCCTGGGGCGTGGGTTGGGCTTGTGGCCGACCCCAAACCCAATCAGAAAGGGCGAAGGGATGCAAGTGGCCGAAAGGGGGCAACTCTTGGCCGATGGTGCCCATTCGCTAGCAAGTCATGCCTGTTCGTGGGGCAAGACTTACCCCCTCGTTTTCTATAAATATGGGGGCTCTCTGGTCGATTTCATTATCCAATTCCAGAGTAAAAAACACTCAGAGAAAACGTAGAGAGAAAGAAAGAGAGAAAGAGAGAGTTCCGGCCAAGAGAAAGGCCGATTGTGGTGGTGTTGTGTTCCGGCGACTCTGATCGTTTGAGAACTAACTCCGGTCAAGAATGGGAGATCAAGACAAGGAGAAGAGCATGGAGAACCCAGACGTGGTTCACAAGGTATGTGATGGGCCGTGGCTTCATCAGACCGAACGGACGGTCCATGCGACCGCACCGCGGCTCTGGTCGGTTCCTAAGTCCCATCCGGCTCTCCTTATCTATTTCATTTCGTTTCTCTTCTCTTCTCTCTGGTTAAACACGAAGGGTTGTGTTGGTTGAGCCCAAGGGACACGTCCCTAGGCTTTGGCCGAACATAACTAGACCGCTAACCTTGACACGGGTCGGTTAGACGGATGATCCGATCGCACCAAGACTGGGCGGTTAGGACGAACGGTTGGGAATGACCCAAAGGGCACGAGTTGTCAAGAGGCATGAGTGTCCAATGGTTGCGAGTTGCCAAAGGGTGTCAGGGACCAAAGGTACGAGTTACCAAAGGTTGCGAACATCAAAAGGTACAAGGACCAAGAGGCACGATTGGCCAAAGGGTGCATGTTCCAAACGGTGTCTTTTCGGGACAGGTTAGGACCGATCCTTATGGATCAGCCTATGGCTCTTCTAGCAAGACAAGGTCACGGTTTGTCTAAGCCAAGGTAGAGTCGCAAGGTCTGACCGGTTGCTAAGCCTTCCGGATTAGGCTTGAGGCTTACTCGGCCGATTGGATCCAGGCCTAAGGCCGGATCAGGTAAGGGAGTCCGTTGGGCCATTGAGCCGGACTCCATTGGCCGGTCGCACCTAGATTCTATGCGGATAGACGGATTGGTCTTTGGGGACGATCCGGATCTGTTCGTGTGTTCTGTTATCTATTCTGGACTATCTATCTGATTCTAAGTCAAGGGGTGGTTGGTTGTATGACTTAGGATACGGTAGGTAGGTTCATATGTTTTTGTGATTATGTTGACTGAGGTTTATCTAAGTTCTAGGAACCAAGCCAAGCATGGTAGAATCAATCCGTTCTATTCTCGGTTATGATTAATGCTTATCTGGTTGTGGTTTCAGGAACTAAGGATGGTTCTGGTCAAGCCAAGGAGCCGTGAAGGCTCGGTCAGTGAGAGGCTGTGTAACGTGTGGTTAGATGATGCTAGGGATGAACTAGTGATTGTCTATGAGTCTGTTAAGAAGTTATGTATTGGATCTCATATTTCTAAGTAATACAAAGTTTATACATTGTTATTCCGCTGTGCAATCTGTTCTTTTGTTTATGAACCTCATAATCGAATATGACTTAGTAACTAATAGACATCAAAATGGATCAAACAAGCAAAGAAATTAATAAGTAAGTCTGCGGACTCCATCAGGTCGAGAGGCCGGGGTTCGGGTCTTACAAGAATCCCCTAGACTATTCTAGGTTCCAGACCAAGCATTACTACTTGAATGTAAAAAGATAAATTTAGAGATTGCCAGAGATCGAATCAAAAGATCCGGAAGTTCCGTCGTCTCGTGACAGTTCATACACCCTTGGTGTTGTGGTTGGTTTGCCTTGGGATGCCTTGCCTGTGTCTCCACGGCCCTTCCCCTGACTTCCTTGCAGCTTGGGACACTCCGATTGGAAATGTCCTTGCTGGCCACAATGGAAACAATTCATCTGGCCGCTTCTACCAGACAAGTTCAGTCGAGGACAGTTTTGAACCCCATGGTCCATGCTGCCACAACGAACACAAGCCCCCTTGGCCTTCCAGCACTCACCGGTATGGTTCCGTCCACATTTGGAACATGCAGGTTGGCAACCAGAGGTCTCACCTCCGTCCACCTGGTCCCATTTTCTCCTTTTTATCATTAGTCTTGCCCGATGGGCCAGACTGTGCCTTAGCCTTCAGCTTAGCTTCTTCAGCCAAGTTAGACTCCAACAAAGCCACCCGTTCCACTTCCAGTGGGTACCTAGATGAGCAGGATTTCGGTTTAATCACACATTTGGAAAACGTCCCATACCATTCTCCAAAGCATCTTACTATTGCGAATGCTGACACCATTCACAACAGCAATTATAATATACCTCAATCCCCATCATACTAAGATACTTAACATCATGTTCTTCCAATGATTGGAACGAACACCCTGAGTTTCCTCAATTCTTTCTTTGGACGGATTCAGATTGGAATTGATTCGTTCCATCTGACTCGATCAATGGAAACCTATCTTGACTTATACCGAGTCCTAACTGATCCATCTGATCAGAAGTCCACTCGTGTACTGGTCATGTAGTGTCTCCCTTGAGTCAGATTTTAATATTGCATATGCTTTACTTATTATGAACGGTCATCAAGGGATAACACTTAACTTCAGTAGAATGCTGCACGTTTATTTCAACCTAAGCCACTCTCTGGTCCATGTTACATCCCTTGTTTAGGTCATCCATAAACAAGTCTTGCATTGCTTCCATCCCTTCCAACCCGTCTATTACTTCTACATACTAGATCGACCAACCTTTCTGTTTTTAGGTTCTTGCCCTTGGAAAATGTATCTTGGCTAAGCCGGTTCATCTTAGAATTCCCACATTCACAAGCATGATACCCTAGCTTACCTCAACTCTTTCTTGGCTCACCCCAACTAAGGTTTCATAGTCATCATAGTTTTGGAAATAATTTCGGTTTGGAAACCAACATCATAGAGCGTTGTCCTAAACAGGATCAAGCATGCTCTGATACCAACTTGTAAGACCCGATTGTAACACCCCCGAACCGTCCTAGACATATGGTCGATCAACCGGCCAACAATCAAACAAGAACATGACCGATCGACCGTCCAACACCCAGGGTTAGAGATGAATGAGCCGACCGGCCAGCCAACAATCAAACAAGAACATGACTAACCGTCCAACCCAACACCATGGTCCGGAAGCGCTACGTGACGGGCTAGGGACAATCCGGTCAGAGTCACAAACTTTACTCCACGACCTAGACCAGTTCATCCACTAACTCGTCCCGCTGCATCAAGGCATAAGGCTTTGCAACCCGTACCTAGAGTTAGCGTTTTCCGTTAGATCAAGGCCTAAGGCTTTTCAACCCGTACCTCGACCTAACGTTGTGTTAGACCGGACTAGTCAAATATCAGAGTACTCATGAAGCGCATATAAAACAATTACTTTTATTGATTCAAGAAATATTCATACATTGAATAATTCAAGACTGGGCCCGGCCTAATGCCAAATCGAGTCAACATAACACATTTCACAATACCGTTTACAAAAGGCATGAAAATCTACACCGGCGGTCCAAACGTCCAGCACGAAGCTATCCGATCATCCTTACCTAAAGCGACCTGCAAAAAGGACAACGGAGTTGGATGAGTAATCTAGTATTACTCAGTGAGCTGGCGGCCTTTACCCGCAACCTAGACTCTACCCAGACAACCCAAAATAACAATCAATCTAGCCCTAGCATGCAATAAAAGCTAAGGCTAAGCAAACCGTTACTAAGTTAGACTTGGCCTTCTGCCATGATCTAGCTTCAAGTAACGGGAACCTGCATTAAAACAAGTCAACAAGCAATTCCTAGTTAACCATATATACGCCTGAGTTCAATACTCATGTAGTGTTAGACACTTAGACTATACAAGTATCATTAATTGATCGACCAACAATCAAACAAGAACATGATCGGCCAACCAATGATACCGCATAGCTTTAATATCCACCACCCTTCACAAGCAATCACTCAAACACATACAGGCCAACGTCAGGCCTACACTAACAAAATACACATCAAGCCTAATCCGGTACCTAAATCAGACTTAGACTTAACGTCAGAACCTGCAAGCAAATCAATCAACCACAAACACAATCACAATAATAAGACTATGAGTAACTACGACTCGATCTAACTTGTAACACCGTATATCGGTGCTACACTAACTCGAGGGTTCCATAACCCTCTACGACACTCTAACACAACACTCTAACCTGGGACCTGGTGACTTCGTGTTCCTCCTCTCTATCGGCAATATCCTATCTTCCTACCACAAAGGCCAGAAGAAGGAACTTTCAACCGACCGCGGCCCACAGTCATTCGGGTCACCGCGCGACAGCCCACAGTCCTTCGGGTCACTGCCACATTACACCGTCGTGTAATCACTCAGCCATAGGCCATGACCCCGTCTCTCTGAGTCTTCCCGATCCAGCGAATAAGGGGTTTCCTTGAACCCGCTGGGTACGAGGTCTGAAGGAACACTAACTCACCCCTACACAAGCCTAGTATGGGCGGGTCACGCACATACTGTCGGCACACTCACAACAAAACAAACTCAATCTAGAACCTAACCTAAGGCTAAAGTTCCAGATCCTAACTAGACACTCGACTCTACAACACAAACTAATAGTACCAGTAGTCCGGCCTATATGGCCTAAGACCCTTACTACTAACTACTAAACAATAATATCAATACTAAACAAATAAATCAAACCGTTACCCAGATAGTCCAGCCTCCCGCTGAGAAACTATCTTTAAAGATAACGGGAACCTGCACTCAACAATATCAACACGCAATAATAGAAAACATGATGCATCCTAGCCCTAGTCCTAGTCAGGTTATTAACTCAGTCTTAATTCCATTCATCTCAGCTTAGCCCTTGCTAAACTGAGTCCGGTTCCATAAATAAAATATCCCTAAGGACTTTACCATTCAATAGCGTGATCATTCTAATCTATATGCAACTCGATCTACCCTAAATTCCAAGTGGAATTCACACAAACCAACTCACAAAACTACCCTAAATTCCAAGTGGAATTCACACAAGCCAACTCACAGTGTTCTAGGCGAGAAGCCGCTGGTTGATCGGAGAGGACTTGGCCAAAATCCAAGGGACGCCTTGACTGGACTGGACTGGACTGGACTGGACTGATCTTGTCTTGGACACAACCTCGGCTTCACCATAAAAACTGAAAGGCCTCGATAGGCTGATCTGGACTCGGACAGAACCTCCATTAGCTTCTGGCCACCTAGGCCGCGGTCGATGCCTCACGTCGTCGGTCCACTTCCAGGCCGAACCTCTTAATTTTTGCCCCTTATTTATAATGTCGCCTAAAGGCGAGGGCTAACTTAGATCTTAGCTAAAGACTTCCCTAGTCATTAATAGCCTAGATCCTTTCAACAGATACGCAGCGGATTATTCTCTAGTTAACCATTGGTCTAAAACCAATCTAACACTTGTCTGGTCCAATCACCTTAGCCTTGGCCAGTTTACTCAACTACCAATTAGCTTAAAGGTCAATCCTAAACCCATACCAAGTCATACAATTCTGAGGTTCCATTCCCCTAAACCATTCTATCTAGATCGACATAAGTAAATCCTAGATCATACCTTTGCCACATCTATGGAGCTTATTAGCTCATCGGTCCTCCATTGAGTCGAAGTAACCATTCAACTCATCGAGTCTCTTATTGGTCTTTATCTTTTTTCCTGCATTAAACAGCTCCCCTAGGTACTTAGTCATTCAACCAACCATCCCCACAGACATAAGTAACCTTGGAGAAGTCTTTGAAAGGATAAGGGTTTGCATCTGGCCTTTCTCGGCTCATGCAAAATCCGTAATCCTTTTGCCTTATAGGAAATAGTACCAAGTCCATCTTCTGGACTGACAAAGCTCATTAGATCCTAAGTCAATCAACCAACCATCCTCACATGACTTGGAACTGATGAGTCATCAACTGGCCTGACCGGCCTTGGGACTTAACCCAAACAACAGATATGATTTGTTCATACCAACCGATGCATTCATGAATCAGGTTAGGACCGACACCTTGAACCATCATTCAGAGGTCAGGTCGTCCATACTCAACCATGATCAGATCTTACACGGCCTTCCTTGAACAATCACACTTAGGCTCAGTATCTATGGTCTACGACACATAGTACTAGCCACACACTTCGTCATGACTCTTTGCCAATCTCGAAGCTATCAACACCAATGTTGATATCTAGAAGCATCACATCAATACTCTTACTCCAGCAACGTGACTATCCATACTAGTGTTCGGCCATCGAACCATCGTCATGAAACATGATCTGACCACTAGACTTGATAAGCCATCATCCACTTAGCATGTACTGATATAACCGGCCTTCCATTGCCATCATGTAGGTCTACTCCCTACATAAGACATATGGCGCCTATCCTACTCACCAACCCAAAGTTGATTGTAAGATATCCCACTTAGCCTTTGCAGCCAGAACCATCCAACCATAGCCGGATCGTCCATAGTCCCGTCTAGCCGTCTAGTTAAGATCTAGGTGCGATCGACCAGTTATAAGTCCGGCCCAAAGGCTCACGGACCTTCTTACCTGATCCGACCCAAAGCCTGGATCCATACCACAGAGTAAGGCCCAAGACCAAACCGGATTGCCTTGCAACCAATCAGACCTTGCGACACAACACTCCGGTTACACTAACCGTCCGTCCGTTTGACTATGCAGCCGCGGACTGTCCACTTGGTTCGGCCTAAGCCTTGAACCGATGGAACCGTTTGGAACTCACACCCTTTGGGAACTAGTACCCTTTGGACACACGTGCCTCTTGGCAACCCATGACCCTTGGCAACTCGCACCCATTCAGATGTTCCAACATTCGAGCTAACCGTCCGTATGGACTGTCTGGTCCGTGCGTGTGTCCGGCCTATGGCCAAAGGACCACGCCTTAACCTACACAAGTCATGAACCATTGTGACTGTTCAGGGAAGGGTTGCAACCGTTCAGAACAGAACAGAACCGCCCCTATCCAATCGGATCACCTGAGGCCGGTTTAGACCATGCGCGCGCCTAACTCGTCGGTTATGGACCGCGACCGCATTACTCTACCAGAACCACGGTTATAACCAATCCCAACACATCAACAAGGCCACGCCAATGTACAGAAATTGTAGAAGAAGAATTGGATGAAAAGAATGAGAAGAATATGACACAATCCAAACGCCCATGGTTAGACCGCTTCGGAGTGTCCAATTGTCTTAGCTGATGAGTCGGTGGTTACCCCACTGAACCTATCTGACTGAACCACGGCTTTGGAGTCCTTCTCCAGACCTTTCTCTATGCCTTGGGTATTCATAACCACACGGCCTCCTCCCTCCTAAACCGTTCTCCATGCTGGAGATACAAAACCACCACGACCGGCCCTTTTCCGGCCGATCTCTTGGCCGAGACTCTCTCTCTCTCTCTCTTTCTCTACGTTTTTCTCTGAGTATTGTACTCTGGAATTGGATAATGAAATCGACAGGAGAGCCCCCATATTTATAGAAAACGAGGGGGTAAGTCTTGCCCCACGAACAGGAACGACTTGCAAGCGAATGGGCACCATCGGCCAAGGGTTGTCCCCTTTCGGCCACTTCCATCCTTTCGCCCTTTCTGATTGGGTTTGGGGTCGGTCATAAGCCCAACCCACGCCCCAAGCCTCCTGGACTTAGCCCACGGCCTTGTATAAGGACCCAACAGCCCATGGCCTCATGGCCGGACCTCACAGACCGCCACTGACCCAGACCCGGACCATCGGCCTAAAACCCGAACAGTCCGTCTAGCTGAGATGAGCTGACTCCCATCTGCCTCAGCTGAGTGAGCTAGTAGTCCAGCTAGTGGAGCTGACTTAGTAGTGGCTGAGCTGGAGTGAACTCAACCTAGCTTCGTTAAGCTGGTCGAGCTACTTCTCTATCTCATCCAGCTACCGTCTTACTCGTCTTTGCTGTCTCTTTGCTCTTATAAGGTTATGTCTAAGTTTCCTTATCCTAAGACAGGTTGGTACGTTTCCTCGAACCATGGCCGTCCCGACAATCCTTTCCAGGATTGGGGGCGTGACACAGCGTGCTAAGTCCATGGACCAGCGTGCTGATATGTGTACTGATGGACAGCCACAGACGTCCTGTGCATGCTGACGTACACACATGGACACACATGGACAGCCACGGACGTCCTGTGTGTGCTGACGGACAGCAAGAGACAGCCACAGACGTCCTGTGTGGGCTGACGGACACCCAAGAACGTCCTGTGTGTACTGAATAGACAGCCCACATGGGACAAAATCACCAGAACAGTCCACGGGAAGGGTCAGCGTGCTGAGTCCAAGGACCAACGTGCTGATATGTGTACGGATGGACAGCCACAGATGTCATGTGTGTGCTGACAGACACACACGGACAAACACGGACACGCGCGGACAGCCACGGACGTCCTGTGTGTGCTCACGGATAGCCACGGATGTCCTGTGTGTGCTGGCGGACACCCACGGACGTCCTGTGTATACTGAGCAGACAACCCACGTGGGCCAAAATCACCCAAATAGTCCACGGGAAGGGCCAGCGTGCTGAGTCCAAGGACCAACGTGCTGATATGTGTACTGATGGACAGCCACGGACGTCCTGTGTGTGCTGATGGACACAGAGGGACACACACGGACAGACACGGACAGCCACGGATGTCTTGTGTGTGCTGGGGGACACCCACGGACGTCCTGTGTGTACTGAACAGACAGCCCACGTGGGCCAAAATCACACGAACAGTCCAGGGGAAGGGTCAGCGTGCTAAGTCCAAGGACCATCGTGCTGATATGTGTACTGATGGACAGCCACGGACATCCTGTGTGTGCTGACAGACACACACGGACACACACAGACAGCCACGGACGTCCTGTGTGTACTGACGGACACACACGGACGTCATGTGTGTGCTGACGGACACCCACGGACGTCCTGTGTGTACTGAACAGACAGCCCACGTGGGCCAAAATGACCAGAACAGTCCACGGGAAGGGCCAGCGTGCTGAGTACAAGGACTAGCGTGCTGATATGTGTACTGATGGACAACCAAGGATGTCCTGTGTGTGCCGACGGACACAAACAGACACACACGGACACACACAGACAGCCACAGTTGTCCTGTGTGTGCTGACAGACAGCCACAGACGTCCTGTGTGTACTGAACAGACAGCCCACGTGGGCGAAAATCACCCAAACAGTCCACGGGAAGGGTCAGTGTGCTGAGTCCAAGGACCAACATGCTGGTATGGGTACTGATGGACAGCCACGGACGTTCTGTGTGTGCTGCCGGACACACACGGACACACACAGACAGCCACAGACGTCTTGTGTGTACTGAACATACAGCCCACGTGGGCCAAAATCACCTGAACAGTCCACAGGAAGGGTCAGCTTGCTGAGTCCAAGGACCACATGCTGATATGTGTACTGATGGACAGCCACAGACGTCATGTGTGTGCTGACGGACACACACGGACACACACAGACAGCCAAGGACGTCCTGTGTGTGATGACGGACACACACGGTCGTCCTGTGTGTGCTGACGGACACCCACGGACGTCCTGTGTGTGCTGACGGACACCCACGGATGTCCTGTGTGTACTGAACAGACAGCCCACGTGGGCCAAAATCACCCGAACAGTCCACGGGAAGGGCCAGCGTGCTGAGTCCAAGGACCAGCGTGCTGATATGTGTACTGATGGACAATCACAGACGTCCTGTGTGTACTGACGGACACCCACGGACACCCACGGTCACACACGGACGTCCTTTGTGTGCTGACGGACAGCCACAGACGTCCTGTGTGTACTTAACAGACAGCCCACGTGGGCCAAAATCACCCAAACAGTCAACGAGAAGGGCCAGCGAGTTGAGTCCATGGACCAGCGTGCTGATATGTGTACTGATGGACAGCCACATACGTCCTGTGTGTGCTGACGGACAAACACGGACTGCGAGACACGTTCTATGTGTGCTGACGGACAGCCACTGACAGCCGCGGATGTCCTGTGTGGGCTGGCGGACACCCATGGACGTCCTAAGTGTACTGAATAGACAGCTCACGTGGGCCAAAATCACACGAACAGTCCACGGGAAGGGTCAGCGTGTTGAGTCAAAGGACCAACGTGCTGATATGTGTACTTATAGACAGCCACGGACGTCCTTGTGTGCTGACGGACACACACGGACACACACGGACAGCCACAGACGTCCTGTGTGTGCTGACGAACACACACGGACGTCATGTGTGTGCTGACGGATACCCACAGACGTCTTGTGTGTACTGAACAGACAGCCCACGTGGGCCAAAATCACACGTACAGTCCACGGGAAGGGCCAGCGTGCCGAGTCCGAGGACCAACGTGCTGATATGTGTACTGATGGACAGCGACAGACGTCCTGTGTGTGCTAACGGACACAGACGGACACACACGGACACACACAAACAGCCACAGCCGTCCTGTGTGTACTGACGGACACCCACGGACGTCCTGTGTGTACTGAACCGACAGCCCACGTGGGCCAAAATCACCCAAACAGTCCACGGGAAGGGCCAGCGTGCTGAGTCCAAGGACCAGCGTGCTGATATGTGTACTGATGGACAGCCATGGATGTCCTGTGTGTGCTGACGGACACACACGGACGTCCTGTGTGTGCTGACGGACACACACGGATGTCCCGTGTGTGCTGACGGACAGCCACAAACGTCCTGTGTGTACAGAACAGACAGCCCACGTGGGCCAAAATCACCCGAACAGTCCACGCGAAGTGTCAGCGTGCTGAGTCCGAGGACCAACATGCTGATATGTGTACTCATGGACAGCCACGGACGTCCTGTGTGTGCTGACAGACACACACGGACACACACAGACAGCCACGTCCTATGTGTGCTGACGGACACACACGGAAGTCCTGTGTGTGCTGACGGAGACCCACAGAAGTCCTGAGTGTGCTGACGGACACACACGGATGTCTTGTGTGTGCTGACGGACACACATAGACAGCCACGGACGTCCTGTGTGTGATGACGGACACACACGGACGCCCTGTGTGTGCTGACGGAGACCCACAAACGTCCTGTGTGTGCTGACGGACACACACGGACGTCCTGTGTGTGCTGACGGAAACCACGGATGTCCTGTGTGTACTAGACAGACAGCCACGTGGGCCAAAATCACCCGAACAGTCCACGGGAAGGGCCAGCGTGCTAAGTCCATGGACCAGCATGCAGATATGTGTACTGATGGACAGCCACAGATGTCCTGTGTGTGCTGACGGACACACATGGACACACATGGACACACACGGACAGCCATGGACGTCCTGTGTGTGCTGAGTCCGAGGACCAACATGCTGGTATGTGTACTGATGGACAGCCACAGACGTTCTGTGTGTGCTGACGGACACACACGGACACACACAGACAGCCACAGACGTCTTGTGTGTACTGAACAGACAGCCCACGTGGGCCAAAGTCACCCGAACTGTCCACAGGAAGGGTCAGCTTGCTGAGTCCAAGGACCACATGCTGATATGTGTACTGATGGACAGCCACGGACGTCCTGTGTGTGCTGACGGACACACACAGACACACACAGACAGCCAAGGATGTCCTGTGTGTGATGACGGACACACACGGACGTCCTGTGTGTGCTGACTGACACCCACGGACATGCTGTGTGTGCTGTTGGACACCCACGGATGTCCTGTGTGTACGGAACAGACAGCCCACGTGGGCCAAAATCACCAGAACAGTCCACGGGAAGGGCCAGCGTGCTTAGTCCCAGGACCAGCGTGCTGATATGTGTACTGATGGACAGCCACGGACGTCCTGTGTGTGCTGACGGACACCCACGGAAACACACGGACAGCCACGGACGTCCTTTGTGTGCTGACGGACAGCCACGGACGTCCGGTGTGTACTTAATAGACAGCCCACGTGGGCCAAAATCACCCAAACAGTCAACGAGAAGGGCCAGCGAGCTGAGTCCATGGACCAGCGTGCTGATATGTGTACTGATGGACAGCCACAGACGTCCTGTGTGTGCTGACGGACACACACGGACCGCGAGAGACGTCCTATGTGTGCTGACGGACAGCCACTGACAGCCACGGACGTCCTGTGTGGGCTGGCGGACACGCATGGACGACCTGTGTGTACTGAATAGACAGCTCACGTGGGCCAAAATCACACGAACAGTCCACGGGAAGGGTCAGGGTGTTGAGTCAAAGGACCAACGTGCTGATATGTGTACTGATAGACAGCCACAGACGTCCTTGTGTGCTGAAGGACACACAAGGACACACACGGACAGCCAAGGACGTCCTGTGTGAGCTGACGAACACACACGGACGTCATGTGTGTGCTGACGGATTCCCACAGACGTCTTGTGTGTACTGAACAGACAGCCCACGTGGGCCAAAATCACACGAACAGTCCACGGGAAGGGCCAGCGTGCTGAGTCCAAGGTCCAACGTGCTGATATGTGTACTGATGGACAGGGATAGACGTCCTGTGTGTGCTAACGGACACAGACGGACACACACGGACACACACAAACAGCCACAGCCGTCCTGTGTGTACTGACGGACACCCACAGATGTCATGTGTGTACTGAACAGACAGCCCACGTGGGCCAAAATCACCCAAACTGTCCACGGGAAGGGCCAGCGTGCTGAGTCCAAGGACCAGCGTGCTGATATGTGTACTGATGGACAGCCACGGATGTCCTGTGTGTGCTGATGGACACACACGGACGTCCTGTGTGTGCTGACGGAGAAACACAGATGTCCCGTGTGTGCTGACGGACAGCCACGGACGTCCTGTGTGTGCTGGCGGACACCCACAGACACACACGGACACACACAGACAGCCACGGACATCCTGTGTGTGCTGACGGACACACACGGACGTCATGTGTGTGCTGTCGGACACCCACGGATGTCCTGTGTGTACTGAACAGACAGCCCACGTGGGCCAAAATCACCCAAACAGTCCACGGGAAGGGCCAGCGTGATGAGTCCAAGGACCAGCGTGATGAGTCCAAGGACCAGCGTGCTGATATGTGTACTGATGGCAGCCACGGACGTCTTGTGTGTGCTGGCGGACACACACAGACACACACGGACACACACGGAGAGCCATGGATGTCCTGTGTGTGCTGACGGACAGCAAGAGACAGCCACCGACGTCCTGTTTGGGCTGGCGGACACCCATGGACGTCCTGTGTGTACTGAATAGACAGCCTACGTGGGCCAAAATCACCCGAACAGTCCACGGGAAGGGTCAGCGTGCTGAGTCCAAGGACCAAAGTGCTGATATGTGTACCGATGGACAGCCACGGACGTCATGTGTGTGCTGACGGACACACACGGACAAACATGGACACGCACGGACAGCCATGGACATCCTGTATGTGCTGACGGACAGCCACGGACGTCCTGTCTGTGCTGACGGAGACCCACAGAAGTCCTGAGTGTGCTGACGGACACACACGGATGTCTTGTGTGTGCTGACGGACACACATAGACAGCCACGGACGTCCTGTGTGTGATGACGGACACACACGGACGCCCTGTGTGTGCTGACGGAGACCCACAAACGTCCTGTGTGTGCTGACGGACACACACGGACGTCCTGTGTGTGCTGACGGAAACCACGGATGTCCTGTGTGTACTAGACAGACAGCCACGTGGGCCAAAATCACCCGAACAGTCCACGGGAAGGGCCAGCGTGCTAAGTCCATGGACCAGCATGCAGATATGTGTACTGATGGACAGCCACAGATGTCCTGTGTGTGCTGACGGACACACATGGACACACATGGACACACACGGACAGCCATGGACGTCCTGTGTGTGCTGAGTCCGAGGACCAACATGCTGGTATGTGTACTGATGGACAGCCACAGACGTTCTGTGTGTGCTGACGGACACACACGGACACACACAGACAGCCACAGACGTCTTGTGTGTAATGAACAGACAGCCCACGTGGGCCAAAGTCACTCGAACAGTCCACAGGAAGGGTCAGCTTGCTGAGTCCAAGGACCACATGCTGATATGTGTACTGATGGACAGCCACGGACGTCCTGTGTGTGCTGACGGACACACACGGACACACACAGACAGCCAAGGATGTCCTGTGTGTGATGACGGACACACACGGACGTCCTGTGTGTGCTGACTGACACCCACGGACATGCTGTGTGTGCTGATGGACACCCACGGATGTCCTGTGTGTACGGAACAGACAGCCCACGTGGGCCAAAATCACCAGAACAGTCCACGGGAAGGGCGAGCGTGCTTAGTCCCAGGACCAGCGTGCTGATATGTGTACTGATGGACAGCCACGGACGTCCTGTGTGTGCTGACGGACACCCACGGAAACACACGGACAGCCACGGACGTCCTTTGTGTGCTGACGGACAGCCACGGACGTCCGGTGTGTACTTAATAGACAGCCCACGTGGGCCAAAATCACCCAAACAGTCAACGAGAAGGGCCAGCGAGCTGAGTCCATGGACCAGCGTGCTGATATGTGTACTGATGGACAGCCACAGACGTCCTGTGTGTGCTGACGGACACACACAGACCGCGAGAGACGTCCTATGTGTGCTGACGGACAGCCACTGACAGCCACGGACGTCCTGTGTGGGCTGGCGGACACGCATGGACGACCTGTGTGTACTGAATAGACAGCTCACGTGGGCCAAAATCACACGAACAGTCCACGGGAAGGGTCAGGGTGTTGAGTCAAAGGACCAACGTGCTGATATGTGTACTGATAGACAGCCACAGACGTCCTTGTGTGGTGAAGGACACACAAGGACACACACGGACAGCCAAGGACGTCCTGTGTGAGCTGACGAACACACACGGACGTCATGTGTGTGCTGACGGATTCCCACAGACGTCTTGTGTGTACTGAACAGACAGCCCACGTGGGCCAAAATCACACGAACAGTCCACGGGAAGGGCCAGCGTGCTGAGTCCAAGGTCCAACGTGCTGATATGTGTACTGATGGACAGGGATAGACGTCCTGTGTGTGCTAACGGACACAGACGGACACACACGGACACACACAAACAGCCACAGCCGTCCTGTGTGTACTGACGGACACCCACAGATGTCCTGTGTGTACTGAACAGACAGCCCACGTGGGCCAAAATCACCCAAACTGTCCACGGGAAGGGCCAGCGTGCTGAGTCCAAGGACCAGCGTGCTGAGTCCAAGGACCAGCGTGCTGATATGTGTACTGATGGACAGCCACGGATGTCCTGTGTGTGCTGATGGACACACACGGACGTCCTGTGTGTGCTGACGGAGAAACACAGATGTCCCGTGTGTGCTGACGGACAGCCACGGACGTCCTGTGTGTGCTGGCGGACACCCACGGACACACACGGACACACACAGACAGCCACGGACATCCTGTGTGTGCTGACGGACACACACGGACGTCATGTGTGTGCTGACGGACACCCACGGATGTCCTGTGTGTACTGAACAGACAGCCCACGTGGGCCAAAATCACCCAAACAGTCCACGGGAAGGGCCAGCGTGATGAGTCCAAGGACCAGCGTGATGAGTCCAAGGACCAGCGTGCTGATATGTGTACTGATGGCAGCCATGGACGTCTTGTGTGTGCTGGCGGACACACACAGACACACACGGACACACACGGAGAGCCATGGATGTCCTGTGTGTGCTGACGGACAGCCACAAACGTCCTGTGTGTACTGAATAGACAGCCCACGTGGGCCAAAATCACCCGAACAGTCCACGGGAAGTGTCAGCGTGCTGAGTCCAAGGACCAACATGCTGATATGTGTACTGATGGACAGCCACAGACGTCCTGTGTGTGCTGACGGACACACACGGACACATACAGACAGCCACCTCCTGTGTGTGCTGACGGACACACACGGACATCCTGTGTGTGCTGACGGAGACCCACAGACGTCCTGTGTGTGCTGACGGACACACACGGATGTCTTGTGTGTGCTGACGGACACACATAGACAGCCACAGACGTCCTGTGTGTGATGACGGACACACACAGACGTCCTGTGTGTGCTGGCGGAGACCCACAAACGTCCTGAATGTGCTGACGGACACACACGGACGTCCTGTTTGTGCTGACGGAAACCACGGATGTCCTGTGTGTACTAAACAGACAGCCACGTGGGCCAAAATCACCCGAACAGTCCACGGGAAGGGCCAGCGTGCTAAGTCCATGGACCAGCATGCAGATATGTGTACTGATGGACAGCCACAGACGTCCTGTGTGTGCTGAAGGACACACATGGACACACATGGACACACACGGACAGCCACAGACGTCCTGTGTGTGCTGACGGACAGCAAGAGACAGCCACCGACGTCCTGTTTGGGCTGGCGGACACCCATGGACGTCCTGTGTGTACTGAATAGACAGCCTACGTGGGCCAAAATCACCCGAACAGTCCACGGGAAGGGTCAGCGTGCTGAGTCCAAGGACCAAAGTGCTGATATGTGTACCGATGGACAGCCACGGACGTCATGTGTGTGCTGACGGACACACACGGACAAACATGGACACGCACGGACAGCCATGGACATTCTGTATGTGCTGACGGACAGCCACGGACGTCCTGTCTGTGCTGGCGGACACCCACGGACGTCCTATGTATACGGAACAGACAGCCCACGTGGGCCAAAATCACCCAAATAGTCCACGGGAAGGGGCAGCGTGCTAAGTCCAAGGACCAACGTGGTGATATGTGTACTGATGGATAGCCACGGACGTCCTGGGTGTACAGACGGACACACACGGACACACATGGACACACACGGATAGCCACGGATGTCCTGTGTGTGCTGGCAGACACCCACGGACGTCCTGTGTATACTGAACAGACAGCCCACGTGGACCAAAATCACCCAAACAGTCCACGGGAAGGGCCAGCGTGCTGAGTCCAAGGACCAACGTGCTGATATGTGTACTGATGGACAGCCACGGACGTCATGTGTGTGCTGATGGACACATACGGACACACACGGACAGACACGGACAGCCATGGATGTCATGTGTGTGCTGGCAGACACCCACGGACGTCCAGTGTGTACTGAACAGACAGCCCACGTGGGCCAAAATCACACGAACAGTCCACGGGAAGGGTCAGAGTGCTAAGTCCAAGGACCATCGTGCTGATATGTGTACTGATGGACAGCCACAGACGTCCTGTGTGTGCTGACAGACACACACGGACACACACAGACAGCCACGGACGTCCTGTGTGTACTAACGGACACACACGGTCGTCATGTGTGTGCTGACGGACACCCACGAACGTCGCGTGTGTACTGAACAGACAGCCCACGTGGGCCAAAATGACCCGAACAGTCCACGGGAATGGCCAGCATGCTGATATGTGTACTGATTGACAGCCACGGACGTCCTGTGTGTGCTGACGGACACAAACAGACACACACGGACACACACGGACAGCCACAGATGTCATGTGTGTGCTGACAGACAGCCACAGACGTTGTGTGTACTGAACAGACAGCCCACATGGGCGAAAATCACCCAAACAGTCCACGGGAAGGGTCAGTGTGCTGAGTCCAAGGACCAACATGCTGATATGTGTACTGATGGACAGCCACGGACGTTCTCTGTGTGCTGACGGACACACACGGAGACACAAAGACAGCCATAGACGTCTTGTGTGTACTGAACAGACAGCCCACGTGGGCCAAAATCACCCGAACAATCCACAGTAAGGGTCAGCTTGCTGAGTCCAAGGACCACATGCTGATATGTGTCTGAAGGACAGCCACGGACGTCTTGTGTGTGCTGACGGACACACACAGACACACACAGACAGCCAAGGACGTCCTGTGTGTGATGACGGACACACACGGACGTCCTGTGTGTGCTGATGGACACCCACATACGTCCGGTGTGTGCTGACGGACACCCACGGATGTCCTGTGTGTACTGAACAGACAGCCCACGTGGGCCAAAATCACCCGAACAGTCCACGGGAAGGGCCAGCGTGCTGAGTCCAAGGACCAGCGTGCTGATATGTGTACTGATGGACAGCCACAGACATCCTGTGTGTACTGATGGACACCCACGGACACACACGGAGAGCCACGGACGTCCTGTGTGTGCTGACGGACAGCCACAGATGTCCTGTGTGTACTGAACAGACAGCCCACGTGGACCAAAATCACCCAAACAGTCCACGAGAAGGGCCAGCGAACTGAGTTCATGGACCAGCGTGCTGATATGTGTACTGATGGACAGCCACAGTCGTCCTGTATGTGCTGACGGACACATACGGACAGCGACAGACGTCCTATGTGTGCTGACGGAGAGCCACTGACAGCCACGGATGTCCTGTGTGGGCTGGCGGACACCCATGGACGTCCTGTGTGTACGGAATAGACAGCCCACGTGGGCCAAAATCACACGAACAGTCCACGGGAAGGGTCAGCATGTTGAGTCAAAGGACCAACGTGCTGATATGTGAACTGATGGACAGCCACAGACGTCCTTGTGTGCTGACGGACACACACGGACACCCACGGACGTCCTGTGTGTACTGACAGACACACACGGACGTCATGTGTGTGCTGACGGATACCCACAGACGTCCTGTGTGTACTGAACAGACAGCCCACGTGGGCCAAAATCACACGAACAGTCCACGGGAAGGGCCAGCGTGCTGAGTCCAAGGACCAACGTGCTGCTATGTGTACTGATGGACAGCGACAGACGTCCTGTGTGTGCTAACGGACACAGACAGACACACACGGACACACACACACAGCCACAGCCGTCCTGTGTGTACTGACGGACACACACGGGCGTCCTGTGTGTACTGAACAGACAGCCCACGTGGGCCAAAATCACCCAAACAGTCCACGGGAAGGGCCAGCGTGCTGAGTCCAAGGACCAGCGTGCTGATATGTGTACTGATGGACAGCCACGGATGTCCTGTGTGTGCTGACGGACACACACGGACGTCCTGTGTATGCTGACGGACACACACGGACGTACCGTGTGTGCTGACGGACAGCCACGGACGTCCTGTGTGTGCTGGCGGACACCCATGGACACACACGGACACACACGGACGTCATGTGTGTGCTGACGGACACCCATGGATGTCCTGTGTGTACTGAACAGACAGCCCACGTGGGCCAAAATCACCCGAACAATCCACGGGAAGGGCCAGCGTGATGAGTCCAAGGACCAGCGTGCTGATATGTGTACTGATGGACACTTACGGAGGTCCTGTGTGTGCTGACGGACACACACAGACACACAAGGACACACACGGACACCCATGGATGTCCTGTGTATGCTGACGGACAGCCACAAACGTCCTGTGTGTACTGAACAGACAGGCCACGTTGGCCAAAATCACCCGAATAGTCCACGGGAAGTGTCAGCGTGCTGAGTCCAAGGACCAACATGCTGATATGTGTACTGATGGACAGCCACGGACGTCCTGTGTGTGCTGACGGACACAGACTGTAAGACCCGATCCCGGCCGACTAGGCCGCGGTCGATGCCTCACGTCGCTCGGTCCATACACTGACGAACCTCTAAATGTTTTGCCCTTTATTTAAAAAACATCGCCCATGGGCGAGGGCTAACTCAGATCTTAGCTCAAGACTACCTTAGTCATTCCCTAGCTTAGATCATTTCAACTTATGCACAGCGGAATAACATCTATCATCCATTGGACTAAATCCAATCTAATACTTGTCCGGTCGAATCACCTCAGCTAATGGTTAGTATACTCAACTACCAGCTAGCTCCAAGGTTGATTCTGAACACGAACCAAGTCATACAACTCTGAGGTTCCGTTTCCCTAACCATTCTATCTAGATCTATGCAACATTGCTAGATCGTACGTTTGCCACATCCACGGAGCTTGTTAGCTCATCGGCCCAGCTACTCTAGCTGAATGAACTCATAGACCAGCTGATCGGGCTGTCAACATTGCTAGATCATACCTTTGCCACATCCACGGAGCTTGTTAGCTCATCGGCCCAGCTACTCTAGCTGAATGAACTCATAGACCAGCTGATCGGGCTGTCACACTCACTGAGCTAGGACCGAGGTATGGCCAGCTGCCATATACTGCGTCCAGCTCCTTTACACACACAAAACAACTCCCTTAGGTACTTAGTCATTCAGCCAACCATCCCCACAGACATAAGTAACCCTTGAGAAGTCTTCAAACAGCTAAGGACATGCATCTGGCCCTTACCGGCTCATGCACTGTCCCACATCCTTTTGCCTTATCAACTTATGATACCAAGTCCAGCTCATAGACTAACAACGCCCATCAGATCCTGAGTCAATCAACCAACCACCCCACATGACCCAGAACTGATGAGTCTTCACACGTACCTAACCGGCCATGGAACCATATCCCAACGAAGCCGATCAGTCCTCCTCTTACCACCGGTGCATCCTTTGATCAATCAGATCTGACACCTTGATCCATCATCTATGGATCAGGTTGTCCATCCTTACCCATGATCAGATCACACACGGACTTCCTTGAATAATAACACCCAAGCTCAGTACTTATGGTCCACGCCATCAAGTACTAGCTATACTCTTATTCATGGCTTACTGCTGGTTCCAAACATATTGGACCTTGCAATCCACATGGTTCCTCTAATACCAGGACCCCCATGTGCCTCTTCCATGAGTCAGATTAATGGTTCACACATGACCAAACCCAACACAACTCCATCAGATAAGCATCAATATGCTCTCAGGTACAAAAATGACCTCTTCCAAGTATGCTCCAAAAACTAATTAAAATTCATGATTATTCATGATAATTCCCAACTAAGAGAATACCATAATCAGAATTTGCAGAACCGACCTCGATCATATAGATCTCGGCCAAAATCAGCCAAACCGGCCAAAACTGGACATCATCAAATTAATTCCTAAAAATTGATTAAAATACATGAAAACTCATGATAATTCATAACTAAGAGATTCCCATAATAAGATTCCAAAGAATCGACCCAGACCATATAGATCCTGATCATGAACAGCCCGGCCAAGGCCATGGGCACCATTCCTGAACCGGCCAAGGCCTTGGTTCAGTGCCATCAGGCCTGATCCAACAGACTACACCATAAACATTCCTAATATATATAGTCCTCAAGGACGTGCCATACTTGGACATGATCAATTCCACAGTCAACAGAATTGTAATTCAAAGGTAATCATAAAACCGGTTACCTTATACTTGATCTGATTAGATCATGTGCCTTTCCTTATTATGTTCGGCCATGCTCCTCCAGTGCACGCCTCTATCAACCCTTATCACATACCTCCTGTATTGATAAGATCCATTCATGGGTCGCACCCCTGATCCCTTCCATTGAACTTCCATGAAACCAGTTTCTACACTGCATCCACCTTCAAGGCTTTTCATGCCATTGTGAGGGAAGTCCGGCCTTCTCCCTTCTCTCCTGGGTATTTGCGTGTGTTCCCAAGATACAGTGGAAGCCTAGGACGTGTTCATCAGTGGTGAAAACCTACCACAGGGTCGTTCATAACTCCCCTTGCACTTCCATGAAACTGCCTTTCTACACACATCTGCCCTTAAGGCTGTCTTGGCCTTTGGGAATGAATTCCGTTCATCTAACTTATCTCCTCACCATTTGCGTGTGTTCTCAGGACCTGGAGGATGCTTTGGGTGATAACATCACGGATCAGAAGCCACCAGAAAGTCGTTGATAACTTTCCCCCTTGATCTCTCCCAAAACTGCCTCTTTACGGCCTTCACACCACCATGGGTCTTGGATTGGGAATCCGACCAACTCTCTGTCTTTTCTCTATGTTTCTTTGAGTTTCAGGGCGTAGGAGGAAGCTCTGTCGTGCCTGCAAAGGCACGGACTTGCCTGCCTTTTATAGAAGAAGGGGCAGTTACCTTTCCAAAGGTTGCACCCTTTCGGTATCATTTCTGGCCATTGATTTAATCAATGGTCCAGATCACACCCTTTCGCCTCTGGCAGTTACCAGACGTCCTGGAACTGCCAAACCACTCCTGGACATGTCCAAAACAAGCCCACACGGATTTCCCTAGCTCCTGGCTCAATCCCAAGAGCCAACCATCCCATCGGCACACACGGGTCGCCCACGTGGCCCGGCCACTGTCCAGACCCCGGCCCAACTGCCCATGACTTGAACACTCAGTCCAGCTGAGTTGAGCTGATCCCGAGCTGTCCCAGCTGAGTGAGCTATACCATCCAGCTCAGGGAGCTGACCTACACCTCAGTGAGCTACATCGAGCTGCACTACACTTCACCTAGCTGGTCGAGCTTGCTTACTGCATCGCCCAGCTGTTATACACTGTGTCCCACTTGCTTCCTTTATCTTCTTCAATCCTTCTAAGTCCCTTGGTCTATTTACAGACCTATACTTAGTTCTCCCATGATCCATTCTGATCACTCACTTCATCGAGCTTCCCCGGATCTCGTCCAGCTACCAGCTCCTTTGAGCTTGCCTCTGCCTTATTTTGGTTAAGTTCCAGCTACCTGATTCCCTTAACCACGTTTTGGGCCATGACACGCTTGTCTTTAGGTCATGTGACCTGACTGGTGCGTCTCCTCGCACTAAGGTCTGTCCGGACGATCCTATCCAGGATCGGGGATGCTACAAGTCTCCCCCACTTAGAATGGATTCGTCCTCGAATCCGGTGGTGCTGATGCCCTGCCTCAAGACTAAGGTTCCAATCAAACTCTTTGCATCCGGAACATGGAGCATGCTCGTTTGATTTTTCCAAACCAATTCATTGCATCTCCCTCCTTCTTCCTTCTCACTGATCATGTCTTGATCATCATATATACATGTTTCCCTTACTTGATAGAGATTTAACCCAAAATCTTATCAAGTGGTCCATCAAGCACCCATACAAGGACATGACTGGTGTCACTGACCCAACTCTCCAAGTTGCGGTCCTTGTAGACACCAAGTCCATATCTCTCTTTAGAATGTCGTCTACTCTAGACTTCATTCTTTTTCAGATCTTAGTCCACGACTAGATCAAATTCAGTCCCTAGGAACATACTGTGTACTCAAGTCTTAGTAGATTCAACCAATCTCTAAGCCACTCGATGCACCAGCCAAGTCCTAGCGAACATGTTCCAATCTTTAGGCTGATCACTCTACCATGAGTTCTAACAGATTGTTTTGTTCCCTTAAGTCCTTCGCGGACAATAAGGTTTATGATTCCAGCCACCAATTACTGGATCATTCCTTAACCAGCCACAGCCTCTCTCAGCTTGGCCATATTGCGACCTTAGTCCATACTAGACTAGACCGCCTCATCTTGACTCCGTCCATTACTGGACTTCGTCATAATCCGATCCTGGTCCTTACATGGACTCGATCACATTCTGGTCCTGGTCCACTCAGGGACTCAACCATTTTCAACCCGACCATAGGCCTATCTCCGAATAGGTCATCATGTGATCCTTGTCCCTTACTGGACTTGATCATTCTTATTCCAACCTTAGGTCAATCTCTGACTTGGTTGTGCTGCGATCCTCATCCCTCATTGGACTTGATCGACTTCAGCTCGGCCATCTCGGCAGGAGCAATACAATAGGGAATTTTGGACATTGGGGCCGTCCCTGGTTCCAGTTCTATTATGAATGGGTCCGACCTATCAGGGGGAATGCCCTGTAGTGACCTAAACACATCATGGAACTCTCGGACCAGCGGTATTCCCTCCGGGTCACCACCCCCTACGACCTCCTTAGTGGCGATTGTGGCCAGATAGCTTCACAACCCTTCATCAGCATCCTCTCAACATGGATTGCTGACACCACCAAGCATCCAGAGATCGGACGTATACCTTGGAACCTGATCGGATATCCACACCCACTCTCAAACTGCATGCGCTCCCGGTGACAGTCAAGAGTGGCCCGATTCTTTCCAAGCCAGTCCACGCCTATCACATCGTGATTCTCAAGGCGGACAACAATCAGATCCGCAGGCATTACCCTGTCTGTGATCAACAATCAGATCCGCAGACATTACCCTGTATGTGATCAATACCGGGATGTCTCTAACCAGCCCTAGTGAATCCATCACCTGCCAACTGGCCACATTCACTATGACAAGACAATCCCATGTTCACATCTGGAACAAACCCTTTCCGACCATTCCTGGACTCACAACACTATGTGTAGTTCCAGTATCGAAAAGTACGTGTGTTTCCACACAACCGATCATTAAGTACTTAGATGAGTAGGATCTCGGTTTGATCACACATTTGGAAAATGTCCCATACCATTCTCCAAAGCATCACACTTCTGTGAACGTCCCATACCATTCACAAAAGTGTTTATAGTATACCTCAATCCTCATCATACTAAGATACTTAACATCGTGTTTCCCATTTCCTCCTGAATTGATCCATTCCATTCAATCAATCTTAAGAAATCCTACCTTGACTTACACTTAGTCCAAGATGATCCATCTGATCACAAGCCCACTCATGTACTAGCCAAGTAGCATCTCCCTTAGACCAACATGAACACCGCATATGCTCACTTGTTTAGAACGGTCACCAGGGAATAACACTGACCTCCAAGAGAGTGCTGCACATTTCTTTCAACCTAAGCCACTCTCTGGTCCATGTTACTCCCCTTATCCAGGTCGTCCATACAAAGATCTTGCATTGCGTCCATTGTCCAATCCGTCTATTACTCCCAAATAACTAGAAAACTAACCTTTCTGTTTCAGGGTCTTGCCCTCGGAGAGTGCATCTTGGCTAATCCGGCTCATCTTGGAACTTCCCCGTTCACAAGCATGAAACCCAAACTTACCTCAACTCTCACTTGGCTCACCACAACTAAGGTTCCAAGTCATCTCAGTTTTCAGAAATAATTTCGGTCTGGAACTCAACATCTTTGAGCACTGTCCTTAACAGGAACAAGCATGCTCTGATACCAACTTGTAAGACCCGATCCCGGCCGACTAGGCCGCGGTCGATGCCTCACGTCGCTCGGTCCATACACTGACCGAACCTCTAAAAATTTTGCCCTTTATTTAAAAAACATCGCCCATAGGCGAGGGCTAACTCAGATCTTAGCTCAAGACTACCTTAGTCATTCCCTAGCTTAGATCATTTCAACTTATGCACAGCGGAATAACATCTATCATCCATTGGACTAAATCCAATCTAATACTTGTCCGGTCGAATCACCTCAGCTAATGGTTAGTATACTCAACTACCAGCTAGCTCCAAGGTTGATTCTGAACACGAACCAAGTCATACAAATCTGAGGTTCCGTTTCCCTAACAATTCTATCTAGATCTATGCAAAATTGCTAGATCGTACCTTTGCCACATCCACGGAGTTTGTTAGCTCATCGGCCCAGCTACTCTAGCTGAATGAACTCATAGACCAGCTGATCGGGCTGTCACACTCGAACTTAGTTAGGACCGAGGTATGGCCAGCTGCCATATACTGCGTCCAGCTCCTTTACACACACAAAACAACTCCCTTAGGTACTTAGTCATTCAGCCAACCATCCGCACAGACATAAGTAACCCTTGAGAAGTCTTCAAACAGCTAAGGACATGCATCTGGCCCTTACCGGCTCATGCACTGTCCCACATCCTTTTGCCTTATCAACTTATGATACCAAGTCCAGCTCATGGACTAACAACGCCCATCAGATCCTGAGTCAATCAACCAACCACCCCACATGACCCAGAACTGATGAGTCTTCACACGTACCTAACCGGCCATGGAACCATATCCCAACGAAGCCGATCAGTCCTCCTCTTACCACCGGTGCATCCTTTTATCAATCAGATCAGACACCTTGATCCATCATCTATGGATCAGGTCGTCCATCCTTACCCATGATCAGATCACACACGGACTTCCTTGAATAATAACACCCAAGCTCAGTACTTATGGTCCACGCCATCAAGTACTAGCTATACTCTTATTCATGGCTTACTGCTGGTTCCAAACATATTGGACCTTGCAATCCACATGGTTCCTCTAATACCAGGACCCCCATGTGCCTCTTCCATGAGTCGGATTAATGGTTCACACATGACCAAACCCAACACAACTCCATCAGATAAGCATCAATATGCTCTCAGGTACAAAAATGACCTCATCCAAGTATGCTCCAAAAACTAATTAAAATTCATGATTATTCATGATAATTCCCAACTAAGAGAATGCCATAATCAGAATTTTCAGAACCGGCCTCGATCCTATAGATCTCGGCCAAAATCAGCCAAACCGGCCAAAACTGGACATCATCAAATCAATTCCTAAAAATTGATTAAAATACATGAAAACTCATGATAATTCATAACTAAGATATTCCCATAATCAGATTCCAAAGAATCGACCCAGACCATATAGATCCTGATCATGAACAGCCCGGCCAAGGCCATGGGCACCATTCCTGAACCGGCCAAGGCCTTGGTTCAGTGACATCAGGCCTGATCCAACAGACTACACCATAAACATTCCTAATATATATAGTCCTCAAGGACGTGCCATACTTGGCCATGATCAATTCCACAGTCAACAGAATTGTAATTCAAAGGTAATCATAAAACCGGTTACCTTATACATGATCTGATTAGATCATGTGCCTTTCCTTATTATGTTCGGCCATGCTCCTCCAGTGCACGACTCTATCAATCCTTATCACATACCTCCTGTATTGATAAGATCCATTCATGGGTCGCACCCCTGATCCCTTCCATTGAACTTCCATGAAACCAGTTTCTACACTGCATCCACCTTCAAGGCTATTCATGCCATTGTGAGGGAAGTCCGGCCTTCTCCCTTCTCTCCTGGGTATTTGCGTGTGTTCCCAAGATACAGTGGAAGCCTACGACGTGTTCATCAGTGGTGAAAACCTACCACTGGGTCGTTCATAACTCCCCTTGCACTTCCATGAAACTGCCTTTCTACACACATCTGCCCTTAAGGCTGTCTTGGCCTTTGGGAATGAATTCCGTTCATCTAACTTCTCTACTTACCATTTGCGTGTGTTCTCAGGCCCTGGAGGATGCTTTGGGTGATAACATCACGGATCAGAAGCCACCAGAAAGTCGTTGATAACTTTCCCCCTTGATCTCTCCCAAAACTGCCTCTTTACGGCCTTCACACCACCATGGGTCTTGGATTGGGAATCCGACCAACTCTCTGTCTTTTCTCTGTGCTTCTTTGAGTTTCAGGGTGTATGAGGAAGCCCTGGCGTGCCTGCAAAGGCACGGACTTGCCTGCCTTTTATAGAAGAAGGGGCAGTTACCTTTCCAAAGGTTGCACCCTTTCGGTATTATTTCTGGCCATTGATTTAATCAATGGTCCAGATCACACCCTTTCGCCTCTGGCAGTTACCAGACGTCCTGGAACTGCCAAACCACTCCTGGACATGTCCAAAACAAGCCCACACGGATTTCCCAAGCTCCTGGCTCAATCCCAAGAGCCAACCAGCCCATCGGCACACACGGGTCGCCCACGTGGCCCGGCCACTGTCCAGACCCCGGCCCAACTGCCCATGACTTGAACACTCAGTCCAGCTGAGTTGAGCTGATCCCGAGCTGTCCCAGCTGAGTGAGCTAGACCATCCAGCTCAGGGAGCTGACCTACACTTCAGTGAGCGACATCGAGCTGCACTACACTTCACCTAGCTGGTCGAGCTTGCTTACTGCATCGCCCAGCTGTTATACACTGTGTCCCACTTGCTTCCTTTATCTTCTTCAATCCTTCTAAGTCCCTTGGTCTATTTCCAGACCTAGACTTAGTTCTCACATGATCCATTCTGATTACTCACTTCATCGAGCTTCCCCGGATCTCGTCCAGCAACCAGCTCCTTTGATCTTGCCTCTGCCTTATTTTGGTTAAGTTCGAGCTACCTGATTCCCTTAACCACGTTTTGGACCATGACAAGCTTGTCTTTAGGTCATGTGACCTGACTGGTGCGTCTCCTCGCACTAAGGTCTGTCCGGACGATCCTATCCAGGATCGGGGATGCTACACAAACGAACACACACGGACAGCCACAGACGTCCTGTGTGTGCTGGAGGACACCCACGTACGTCCTGTGTGTACTGAACAGACAGCCCACGTGGGCCAAAATCACCCAAACAGTCCACGGGAAGGGCCAGCTTGCTGAGTCCAAGGACAAGCGTGCTGATATGTGTACTGATGGACAGCCACGGATGTCTTGTGTGTGCTGACAGACACACACGGACGTCCTGTGTGTGCTGACGGACACACACGGACGTCCTGTGTGTGCTGACGGACAGCCATAAACAGCCACAGACGTCCTGTGTGTGCTGGCGGACACCCACTGACACACACGACAGCCATGGACGTCCTGTGTGTGCTGACGGACACACACGGACGTCATGTGTGTGCTGACGGACACCCACGGACATTCTGTGTGTACTGAAAAGACAGCCCTCGTGGGCCAAAATCACCCGATCAGTCCACGAGAAGGGCCAGCGTGCTGAGTCCAAGGACCAACGTGCTGATATGTGTACTGATGGACAGCCACGGACGTCCTATGTGTGCTGACGGACACACACAGAAACACACAGATACACATGGACAGCCACAAATGTCCTGTGTGTGCTGACGGACAGCCACGGACGTCCTGTGTGTACTGAACAGACAGCCCACGTGGGCAAAATCACCCGAACAGTCCACGGGAAGGGTCAGCGTGCTGAGACCAAGGACCAACATGCTGATATGTGTACTGATGGACAGCCACAGACGTCCTGTGTGTGCTGACTGACGGACACACACAGACACACACAGACAGCCACGGACGTCCTATGTGTGCTGACGGACACACACGGACGTCATGTGTGTGCTGACGGACACCCACGGATGTCCTGTGTGTACTGAACAGACAGCCCACGTGGGCCAAAATCACCCGAACAGTCCACGGGAAGGGCCAGCGTGCTGAGTCCAAGGACCAACGTGCTGATATGTGTACTGATGAACAGCGATGGATGTCATGTGTGTGCTGACGGAAACAGACGGACACACACGGACAGCCACGGACGTCCTGTGTGTGCTGGCGGACATCCACGGACGTCCTATGTGTACTAAACAGACAGCCCACGTGGGCCAAAATCACCCAAACAGTCCACGGGAAGGGCCAGCTTTCTGAGTCCAAGGACCAGCGTGCTGATATGTGTACTGATGGACAGCCACGGACGTCCTGTATGTGCTGACGGACACACACGGACACCCACAGACAGCCACGGACGTCCTGTGTGTGCCGACGGACAGCCACGGACGTCCTGTGTGTGCTGGCGGACACCCACGGACGTCCTGTGTGTACTGAACATACAGCCCATATTGGCCAAAATCATCCAAACAGTCCACGGGAAGGGCCAGCGTGCTGAGTCCAAGTACCAACGTGCTGATATGTGTACTGATGGACACCAACGGACGTCATGTGTGTGCCGACAGACACACACAGACAGCCATGGACGTCATGTGTGTGCTGACGGACAGCCACAGACAGCCACGGACGTCCTGTGTGGGCTGGCGGACACCCATGGACGTCCTGTGTGTACTGAATAGACAGCCCACGTGGGCCAAAATCACCCGAACAGTCCACGGGAAGGGTCAGCGTGCTGAGTCCAAGGACCAACGTGTTGATATGTGTACTGATGGACAGCCACGGACATCCTGTGTGTGCTGACGGACACACACGGACAGCCACAGACGTCTTGTGTGTGCTGACGGACAGCCACAGACAGCCACGGACGTCCTGTGTGTGTTGGCGGACACCCACAGATGTCCTGTGTATACTGAACAGACAGCCAATGTGGGCCAAAATCACCCAAACAGTCCATGGGAAGGGCCAGCGTGTTGAGTCCAAGGACCAACGTGCTGATATGTGTACTGATGGACAGCCACGGACGTCCTGTGTGTGCTGACGAACACAGACGGACACACAAGGACAGCCTGCATGTGCTGACGGAAAGCCACGGACAGCCACGGACGTCCTGTGTGTGCTGGAGGACACCTGATACCACTCAAATTACCCTAAGGAGTGTTACTCTCATCAAAAGAGGTTCGGATGTAGTACTTAGGGATCGAATCCACAAGGAGCTAGTGAATAATTAACTCTAGTGTTTATTAATTCTAAAGGTTGTAAATGTTTAAATGAAATAGCAATAGTAACAAGCGAGTAAATAATAAATGTAACTTGGTTGGAAATGATATTAGATGCAGGGCCACTATTCAGGTGTTGGAGATTATAATACCTAGAGATGCCTAACTGTTGCATGCATGATATATTAGAGCTCAATCGCTTAACTCAGTGATCAGCTGTCGCGTGTACCACTGGTTAACAGACTAGATCTCGTGTCTCAACGGTTAGTATGCAGAAACCGAGAGAGTGTTGATCGATGGTATATTAAGACGTTGACCGATACACCTTTGCCAACGTCGATCGATTTTCAGTTGAGGACATCGATCGACGGGTTCTAGCCAGGCCTATGCGCGAGTATGAAATGCCCTACTAAGATGCTAAATTGGCGGTTAGCCCTCTCTAGCAATCCTAATATGATAGATAGATGTCAGGATGGGATAACAAGGGTGCTTGAGTATGCAATCCTATGATCAAGTTCTAGTTAGCAAGGCTAAAACAAGCAATGAATATAAATCTATCATGAATATCACAACAAAGCAGATCAATAGTTTGGGGCTAATCCCACAAACCTCTCTGAACCCTGGATCTAACAGTTGAACTACTCAGACATAGCAAAGCAATTCATAACAATAGAGGAATAGAAACTCATAGTATAGATGAAAAGAAATAGAAACAAGGAGTTCCAATCACAAGTGATCTTCTCTCCCAAATGAAACTTGTAACAAAACTAGGTCTAGAAAAAGCTCTGTTCTTTTTGCCGTCAAAACACTTAGGCAGTATATATTCTACTAGGTTAAAAACTCGTCAGGACATTTTGGTAATTTGCCTTGGCCTTGGTTTTTAAGTCTGCTAAATCCAAAATGTCGCGTCTGGTGTCTCGACATCGATCGATGGTACTTGTGTACATCGATCGATATTAATCTTCATCTGTCGAGGCATTTTTCCTAATATCGATCGTCAGCACTGATGCGCATCGATCGATTGTTCTTCCTCTCATCGACCTCTAAGTGGTCAGCTCGGGTGAAATGTCCTTTAAGCTCCAAAATGCTCCAAAGTCATAGCTTTACTCCGAAATGCACCTGAACCTGAAAACATACCTAGAAGAGTAAAAAACATAGATATATATATAGTAAAATACTTATATACCATGGATAAAAATGGGTCAAATCCAAGGTATATCAACTCCCTTAAACTTACCCTTTTGCTTGTCCTCAAGCAAAACATACAGGCAGTCTCTCTGAAAGAGGTTTGAAAATATTTGGGGACTTAAGATTTTAAAACATAGAAATCTTCCTCGAACAATTTTGCAACCACATTTAAAAAGTCCTAATCACAAAAGCACACTATGCAATATCCTAGCTTATCAACCATTTCTAACATAACACTACTCATCAATTCACGTCTGACATCCCCTCTACTGATTTCATTTCTTAGCATAAATATAAAGTGAATGCTTCTCTCTAAATTTCTCTCTTGAGTCAAAGTCTGCTTCCATTGCAGGATCAGTGACCAAGATTGGACAGGCTTCCATGAATCAAAACTTAATGGTGGTTGCCACCAAGTTCTGTTCACTTCTTTTTGACCTATATCCAAAAGTTCTTTGCGAAAGCGAGCCTTGAAGATTGCAGCCTCCAAGTCCCGTTTCGAACTCTTTTATTTGAGTCTTTATGAATCAAGTCTTAATGGTTTTAGCCACCAAGTCCTGTTCAGACTCATCCTAATTAAACAATAGATCTTATTTATTTTTTTTTTATTATATATATATATTTTTTTTTTATACTCACTAACTAATCTAGGGTCGATATTTAGAGAGAGAAAATGTGATAAATAATCTAAACCAGGCGTTACCTTCCAGACCTGTCTGAAGAATCCGATCCCATGTATACGAAGCCCCAAGACAAGCGGTTATGTCAGGTTTAGTGTTGGAAATCAGCTTTGGTTACTTCATACGGTTCAAGGCAAGGGTGTAGTTGATAGGTTGATCCGCTTTAGCATCTTTAGTGCTATCTGCAATCAGTAAATCTAAAATGGTGCTAAAGATTGGTTAGATATTCATGTTTAAATCAATATAAGATCATAGTCCCTATTTTCAATAGCTAAGCATAATTTATTAAATTCCTTTTTACATAAGAATAAAATAAATTATATCAGTAAATCTCCCCCAGACTTAAATTACACTGTCCCAGTGTAACTCAGCCGGAGTTATGATGAATAGTTTATGATGTACGAAATGTAACAAGTAAGGAAGATACATCTGACCGGATTAGATATCGATCGATGTGAAAGTGTTACATCGATCGTCGTGTGGTTGTCTATGTCGAGCGATGTCGACGTCTCGTCGTCGGTCGATATTCAGGTCCTCCTACTTGGGTCTCCTAAATCTGAAAGAAATAAAACAAAGGAATTAAATGCTAGCTAATAAAACCAAATAAAATACCTAATAGTGGGTTGCCTCCCACTCAGCGCTTGGTTATAGTCATTTAGCTTGACTGTGGTAGTGATTGGCTATTGGGTGGAGAAACAGCTGCTTGTTGGAAAGCAAGCATCCACGTCATCTCTGCACATTCTGGACCAAGATGCAATGAAACTTCTTGTGGCCTCATCATTTCTTGTCCATTTGTCATCCATCTTCTCAAGTACATTGGAGATGTTCTGTAGCCTTTCTTGAACGTTGTCAATGCTGACCTGGTGCCAGCCTATGTTGTCATAGGCGTATGCTGAAAGATCTGTCAGTTCCTTTTGCATTGACGCTATCGTCTTGTGTATCAGCTGCTCGCCGATTGGTGTAGACTCGGCGTCGATCGATGCGATTATGTGTTCGTTGGTCGATCTCGGCGAGTTGCCATCGATCGATTTTGCTCGTGTCCTGTCGATCGATGCTGATATCTGGTGTTGAGCTGCGAGTTGCCTCTGAATGGCTTTGACTTCTTTCTGTAGCCATTCTGCGTGGTTGTCTAGTCCACTGATTTTGTTGTCGAATGGAAAGTAGATGTCATCGCAGCGTTTGTCAAGTCGTTCCTCCATGGTGTCTAGAGCAGTGTAGATCTTGGATGTGATCTTGTCAACCTCTGCTGCTGTGTAAGGAAGTAACTCCACAGGTTTCTTGCCATCGATCCAAGGCCCTCGTAGCCTGTCGATCGATGCTGATTTTGCCTGCAAAAAACTTTGATTAGTAATGTTCTCAATATCCTTTTGGGCATGAAGTAATTGACTAGACAATTTGTTTAAATATGTCATGACTGGTGATATAAAGCGGTCATGCATATCCTCGTAAGTCCTCAGCCTCTCATTCATGGCTGAGACTTTAGCGTCGAGCGATGTGAAGGTACACATGTCGATCGATGTGGCTGGTTGTTGGTCCTTCTTGCGAATGGTGTCCAGATCTTGCTGTAGTAGCTCGATTTTAGTGCTTAGCCAGTCCACGTTGTTGTTGAGAGGGCAGTAAACGTCGTTTATCCTTGTGTCAATGTATGAGACTTCCCATTCATCCCTGTGTTGTGTTGAACATTGCGGTTCTGCAGGGATCTGAGCTGTAGGAAGACTGACGTCGATCGATGTTGCATGTGGTGCGTCGATCGATGCTGAGGTCGTAGCTTCCTTCTCAAGTTGCTGACGTAAACTCTCAATTTATGTCCTCATTTCTGCCATACATCTGAAAAGCTCATTGTAGCCTCTATCCAAAGGCTGATGTGTATCTTCTACCAATGTTTTGAGCTCCTCTCCCAGTTTCTCCTGAGCTCCACAAATACCAAACACCATCTCATCGATTTCATCTTTGGTGTAGAGTTCTGGTGCCAGTCTTGTGAGTGTGAAGGAAGTGGCATGTTCTGGAAGACATATGTGGCTCTCTTCAAAAATAGATGCTCTTTCCAGTAATTTCCTGATGTTGTCCTTTGTGACAGGTATCATCTTACCAGCTACGCCTCGTGCGTGTCCACACTCATCTCTGTAGACTCCATACTCGTCCCTTTGTTCCCAAGTGAACTTTCTGGCTCCGTACATGTCAAAAGCGCGGTTCCCACATTCATAATGTCTGTCGATCAACGTCGGGTCATCTCTATCGATCGACGTTGGTGTTACCCGGTCGATCGATGTCTCTGTTGTACCGTCGATCGATGCTTGCCCTTTTGGTTGGCGTGATAGATCTGGGTTGATCTCTGTTGTGGCGACTCTTGCGTGGTTGTTAGGATCTGTTTGAATGACGTCCGGAGTGCCACGTTGCTGTGAGAATAGGTTGTCAGGTCCATTGGCTACTTGAAGGATGTCTGCTATGTCCTCTCTGGACACTTGTAAGATCCTTCCATCCATTGCACGTGCATTGCCATCTGGGTCCCTGAAAATACCAAATTCACCAGGTGTTAGAAAACCGTAATCAATGTTTGCATAATCATTCAATTTAGAAATAGAAAGATTAGGGTTTAGAGTAGTATCGATCGATGTAGATACAGTTACATCGATCGATGGCAGAGTAATTTCTGCAGAACTTGTGTTCTTGAGTTGATTGCTCTTCATGGATTTTTCTGTTGATGTAGAAGGAAGAGTATTCATCTTTTTTGCTTGTGTGTTTGCTCTGATGTGTGTAGGTGGTTTCGGGGGTGCAAAACGATTTATATAGGTATCTATAAACCTAGTTGGGGAGGGAATATTCTCCTGCTCCTGAATTTTCGCTGCGCCGCGAATATCGATCGATGTTCCAGTTTGAGTGTCGGTCGATGTGAGCGGTTGTTTTGCTGGACGAGGGTGGGTATCGACCGATGTGGAGTGCACAGCGTCGAACGATGTTGGAAACGTGTTGGTGAACTTATGTGTTTCAAGTCTTTCATCCTGCAAAGACATTTCTATTGCACGTTCTTTCCAATAATCCTCATCGTATTCCTCTGTATGTTCCTCATTAGGTGAAGTAATTACAGTGTCAACTGCAAAACTTTCATGGAAACCACTGTCTGCCCAACTGCCTATGGAATAATCATCATGTCCTCTCTTTCTTGGAGGTTGGAAGGCAAAGTGTTGGTAACAATGATTAGGTGAAGCGAAATGGTCAACTGGGTGCATTACGTCGAGTGACGTGTTGTTGCGGTCATCGGTCACCGTTGACTCATTGGAATCGATCGATGGAAAGGTTGGGGTGTCGATCGATTCCGAGTACTCTGTTTTGTACTCCGATTCATACTCTGCTCCACAGTGGCATGCGCCAATGAAGCCAAGTTCTTTCCCAATGACCTTTCTCTTAAGTCGGATGGGGTCGTAGTGGATGTTTGTGTTTATGAGCGTTAGACACAATTTATTTTTGTTCATGTCACATATGGCTCCTACTGTAGCTAGGAAAGATCTTCCAGGCAGAAGTGAAGAGTTCCAGTTAAGCTCGATGTCTAGGACATGAAAACCTACAGGGACAAGGGCATTACCAGTCTGTACCTCCAGATCTCGTATGATTCCTCCTGATCATTTCTCTGAAAGATCCACGAAGGTGAAGGATTCCGTTGAAGGTTCGATGGTCAAACCAAGCTGGTATGCCATGATCCCAGGGTAATAACTGATGCTCCTGTGTCACACATTGAATGGGGAAATTCAACACCCTTGACTATGCATGGTATTGCAAACTTCCCAGGATCACTTTTCTTCGTCAATGTGATCTTGTGTTTCATCTTCTCTCTGACTTGATGAAACATTCTCCTAATATCCTCCTCAGTTACCTTTGTTTCTCTGAAGAACATCCACAACCGGTGTGTGAAGTAAGCTTCATCAAAAGGTTTTTCGATTGGGATTCTGAGGACTCTTTTAGTGAAACCATCCATCTCCTTATCGTTAGCTTCCCTCTTAAGGTTTTTGGGAATCTTCTCCATTCTTTTCCTTAACCTTCTCCCTTCAGCTTCTTGTTCTTCTTGAACTGATTCTGGTGAACTATTTAAAGGGTTGGGTTTTGGTTCGGGTGGGTTAGCTAATGGTTTAGGTGGTGGTCTGAGTGCGTTGATGTAATCATTATCGATTGAGGGTAACCTCACTCGGTATGTCAGAGGTGCTTGTCGATCGATGGGAGGTGTGTTGTGACGATCGACGTCGGACTCACTCTGTCGATCGATGGTTGGCTCAACTGATCGATCGATTTTATCATAGAAAGGGGAGGGTGGGTGAGGATGCTTAGCTGCGAATTCTTCATGAGTTAGAATTCGAACCGCATTGCATTCAGTCGATTTGGCAGACGACGTCGATCGATGACTGGAGTAATCCGTCCATCGATCTTCATCATGGTCTGTCGATCGATGCGAGTTCATCGACATCGGTCGACACCATTGGGATCCGCCGAGACTCATGGAGCTTTCGATTTTGAAGTCTCCTTCCTCAAGCTTTTCATTTCTCACCACTTGCCAGAAATCATCATCTATGACGGCATTTACGTGGTGTTTCCCTTTGTCAGCTCCTGCCTCTCTAGCGAAAGCTTCTTGCCTCTTTATAGTCTCGCCCGTCTGAATTACTTGGGTTCAAGTTTTCTCACCTGAGTCCCTAAGGTCTCGATTTTGGTGTTCAGATTGTTGTAGGCGGAGTCTATTTTACCGTTGAAATCCACGGTGATTTGTTGTTGTCCCAACAGTACTCGATCAAGCATTTCTTCGATCTTGCTTTCCTGAGTCTGGGGTGGTGGATTTTGGTAGTAAGAGTTCGAGTAGCTTTTGTTGTTGTTGAAGGGTTTTTGAAATTGTGAATTTTGGTTACTTCTTTGGCCATTTCCAAAGAAGTTTCTGTTTCCGCCCTGGTTTCCAAATTTCTGGAATCCGGTACCTCCGATGTAGTTCACATTTTCTTCTCCTTCCGTATCTGCTACTTCTCCTTCAGCTGAACAGACTTGCTTCCTAAGAAGCTCGTGCACCACATCTAACTTAGCTCTTACTTCGTCCATCTGTTCCTTCCCGATAGAGGCTACAGACTTCTTCCGTTCAGAGTCAGTGTTTTTGGTGCTGCTGCTGTTAGCAAGGTTTTCGATAAGTCTCACAGCTTCCAACGGATTCCGAGTAGTGAAGTTTCCTTCACTCGCCGTATCAAGGGCCATTTGATACTGTAAGGCGAGACCTCGGAAGAAAGTGCTTAGCAGCTGCACTTCGTTAAATCCGTGGTGTGGACAGTCTCGCTGGAAGAACCTAAATCTAATCCACGCATCTTTGAAGGACTCTCCAGCCTTCTGCGAGAATGTGGAAATTTTGTTCCGAAGTTCTTCAGCGCGCGCCTCATCGAAGAAGTTTCTTAAGAAAGCAGTCTTGATGTCGCTCCAGGATGTTAAAGATCATGTGGGTTGCTGCCTAAGCCAGTGCATCGCTTCTCCATTCAGCATGTATCTGAAGAGCTTGCACAGCAGGTAATCTTTGGGGACTCCTTCCATCCGAATAGCAGCGATTAGATCCTCGAACCGTTCCAAATGGTCCATAGGATGCTCGTGCGGTAACCCAGAGTAGGGTATCTGCTACACGAGAGTGTAGTATTGAGGCTTCAGCTCGAAATTCTGCTTCTGGATCTCCGGAAGTCGAATAGCTGATCTGTTGGAATAGTACTCATCTGGGCGATTGTAGTCGGCCAGTGGTTTCGATCGAGCGTCCTCATCTACAGGTTGAGCAGCTCCTGTAGCATCAGCATCAGGGATTACAGTTCCCTGAGCATCTATTTACAGACCTGTTGCATTACGCAGATGACCGGCCTGGTCATACAGGTTTCCGTTCTCGTTCTGAGTTAGAATAATAATGTTTACCATTTTTGACGACACGGTATCGATCGACGTACGCGGTGTAGTATCGATCGTTGTCGAACGATTGGGATCGATCGACGGTGATGGTCTGGTGTCGGTCGATGGTAGATTGTGCGTATCGATCGATGATGAAGTTGTTGCGTCGAGCGATGTGGCACGTTGACCTCTATGGATGGTGTGTTCCAAATGAACAGGATCGTCTGAGAACAGCAAGTCTTTCTCCTTGTTGCTTCTGGTACCGCTGGGCATGCACCTGAAAAGACAAGAAAACGATTATTAGAAAGGGGGTAGAGAAAAGAATAAGAATCAATAAAACTAAATCTAATGGCGATCAAAGCACCCCGGCAACGGCGCCAAATTTGATATCACTCAAATTACCCTAAAGAGTGTTACTCTCATCAAAAGAGGTTCAGATGTAGTATTTAGGGATCGAATCCACAAGGAGCTAGGGAACAATTAAATCTAGTGTTTATTAATTCTAAAAGTTGTAAATGTTAAAATGAAATAGCAATAATAACAAGCAAGTAAATAATAAATGTAACTTGGTTGGAAATGATATTAGATGCAGGGCCACTATTCATGTGTTGGAGATTATAATACCTATAGATGCCTAACTATTGCATGGATGATATATTAGAGCTCATTCGCTTAACTCAGTGATCAGCTGTCACATGTACCACTGGTTAACAGACTAGATCTCGTGTCTCAACGGTTAGTATGCAGACAACGAGAGAGTGTCGATCGATGGTCTATTAAGACGTCGACCGATACACCTTTGCCAACGTCGATCGATTGTCAGTTGAAATGCCCTACTAAGATGCTAAATTGGCGGTTAGCCCTCTCTAGCAATCCTAATATGATAGCTCGATGTCAGGATGGGATAACAAGGGTGCTTGAGTATGCAATCATATGATCAAGTTTTAGTTAGCAAGGCTAAAACAAGCAATGAATACAAATCTATCATGAATATCACAACAAGGCAGATCTATAGTTTGGGGCTAATCCCACAAACCTATCCAAACCCTGGATTTAACAGTTGAACTACTCAGACATAGCAAAGCAATTCATAACAATAGAGGAATAGAAACTCATAGTATAGATGAAAAGAAATAGAAACAAGGAGTTCCAATCACAAGTGATCTTCTCTCCCAAATGAAATTTGTAACAAAACTAGGTCTAGAAAAAGCTCTGTTCTTTCTTCCGTCAAAACACTTAGGCACTATATATTCTACTAGGTTAAAAACTCGTCAGGGCAGTTTGGTAATTTGGCTTGGCCTTGGTTTTCAAGTCTGCTGAATCCAAAATGTCGCGTCTGGTGTTTCGACATCGATCGATGGTACTTGTGTACATCAATCGATATTACTCTTCATCTGTCGAGGCATTTTCTTGATATCGATCGTCAGCACTGATGCGCATCGATCGATTGGTCTTCCTCTCGTCGACCTCTATGTGGTCAGCTCGGGTGAAATGTCCTTTAAGCTCCAAAATGCTCCAAAGTCATAGCTTTACTCCGAAATGCACCTGAACCTAAAAACATACCTAGAAGAGTAGAAAACATAGATATATATATATATATATATATAGTAAAATACTTATATACCAAGGATAAAAATGGGTCAAATCCAAGGTATACCAAAACCCACGGACGTCCTGTGTGTGCTGAACAGACAGCCCACGTGGGCCAAAATCACCCGGACAGTCCATGGGAAGGTGTCAGCGTGCTGAGTCCAAGGACCAACGTGCTGATATGTGTTATGATGGACAGCCACGGACGTCCTGTGTGTGCTAACGGACACACACGGACACACACAGACAGCCATGGACGTCCTGTGTGTGCTAACAGACACACACGGACGTCCTATGTGTGCTGATGGACACCCAAGGACGTCCTGTGTGTACTCAACAGACAGCCCACATGGGAAAAAATCACCCAAACAGTCCACGGGAAGGGTCAGCGTGCTGAGTCCAAGGACCAACGTGCTGATATGTGTACTAATGGACAGCCACGGACGTCCGGTGTGTGCTGATGGAGACACACAAACACACACGGACAGCCACAGACGTCTTGTATGTGCTAACGGACACTCACGGACATCCTGTGTGTGCTGACGGACCCCCACGGACGTCCTGTGTGTACTGAACAGACAGCCCACGTGGGCCAAAATCACCCGAACAGTCCACGGGAAGGGCCAGCGTGCTGATATGTGTACTGATGGACAGCCATGGACGTCCTGTATGTGCTGAAGGACACACACGGACACACACGGACAGCAACGGACGTCCTGTATGTGCTGAAGGACAGCCACGGACCGCCACAGACGTCTTGTGTGTGCTGGCGGACACCCACGGACGTCCTGTGTGTACTGAACAGACCGCTCACGTGGGCCAAAATCACCCAAACAGTCCACGAGAAGGGCCAGCGTGCTGCGTCCAAGGACCAGCGTGCTGATATGTGTACTGACGGACAGCCATGGACGTTCTGTTTGTGCTGACGGACACACATGGACAGCCACAGACGTCCTGTGTGTGCTAATGGACACACACGGGCGTCCTGTGAGTGCTGACGGACACAAACAGACACACACGGACACACACGGACAGCCACAGACGTCCTGTGTGTGTTGTCGGACACCCACGAACGTCCTGTGTGTACTGAACAGACAGCCCTCGTGTGCCAAAATCACCCGAACAATCCACAGGAAGGGTCAACATGCTGAGTCACAGGACCAACGTGCTGATATGTCTACTGATGGACAGCCACGGACGTCCTGTGTGTGCTGACGGACACACACGGATAGCTATAGACGTCCTGTGTGTGCTGACAGACACACACGGATGTCCTGTGGTTGCTGACGGACACCCAGGGACGTCATGTGTGTACTGAAAAGACAGCCCACATGGGTCAAAATCACCCGAACTGTCCACGAGAAGGGCCAGCAAGCTGAGTTCAAGGACTAGCGTGCTGATATGTATACTGATGGACAGCCACGGAAGTTCTGTGTGTGCTGACGGACACACACGGACACACACAGACAGCCACATACGTCATGTGTGTGCTGACGGACAGCCACAGACAGCCACAGACGTCCAATGTGTGCTGGCGAACACCCACGGACGTCCTGTGTGTACTGAACAGACAGCCCATGTGTGCCAAAATCACCCAAACAGTCCATGGGAAGGGCCACCGTGCTGAGTCCAAGGACCAGCGTTCTGATATGTTTACTGATGGACAGCCACGGACGTCCTATGTGTGCTGACAGACACATAAGGACACACACGGACAGCCACAGACGTCCTGTGTGTGCTGACGGACAGCCACGGACAGCCATGGACATCCTGTGTGTGCTGGCGGAAACCCACGGACGTCCTATTTGTACTGAACAGAGCCCACGTGGGCCCAAATCACCCGAACAGTCCACAGGAAGGGTCAGCGTGCTGAGTCCAAGGACCAACGTGCTGATATGTGTACTGATGAACAGCCACGGACATCATGTGTGTACTGACAGACACACACGGACACACACGGACAGCCACAAACGTCCTGTGTGTGCTGACGGATACCCACAGACGTTCTGTGTGTACTAAACAGACAGCCCACATGGGCCAAAATCACCCGAACAGTCCCCGGGAAGGGCCAGCGTACTGAGTCCAAGGACCAGCCTGCTGATATGTGTACTGATGAACAGCCACGGACGTCCTGTGTGTGCACACACGGACACACACGGACACACACGGAAGGCCACAGACGTCCTGCATGTGCTGACGGACAGCCACTGACAGCCACGGACGTCATGTGTGTGCTGGAGGACACCCACGGACGTCCTGTGTGTACTGAACAGACAGCCCACGTGGGCCAAAATCACCCGAACAGTCCACGGGAAGGGCCAGCGTGCTGATATGTGTACTGATGGACAGCCATGGACGTCCTGTATGTGCTGAAGGACACACACGGACACACACAGACAGCAACGGACGTCCTGTATGTGCTGAAGGACAGCCACGGACCGCCACAGACGTCTTGTGTGTGCTGGCGGACACCCACGGACGTCCTGTGTGTACTGAACAGACAGCCCACGTGGGCCAAAATCACCCAAATAGTCCACGAGAAGGGCCAGCGTGCTGCGTCCAAGGACCAGCGTGCTGATATGTGTACTGATGGACAGCCATGGACGTTCTGTTTGTGCTGACGGACACACATGGACAGCCACAGACGTCATGTGTGTGCTAATGGACACACACGGGGGTCATGTGAGTGCTGACGGACACAAACAGACACACACGGACACACACGGACAGCCACAGACGTCCTGTTTGTGCTGTCGGACACCCACGAACGTCCTGTGTGTACTAAACAGACAGCCCTCGTGTGCCAAAATCACCCGAACAATCCACAGGAAGGGTCAACATGCTGAGTCGAAGGACCAACGTGCTGATATGTCTACTGATGGACAGCCACGGACGTCCTGTGTGTGCTGACGGACACAAACGGACACACACGGACACACACGGATAGCTACAGACGTCCTGTGTGTGCTGACATACACACACGGATGTCCTGTAGTTGCTGACGGACACCCACGGACGTCATGTGTGCACTGAAAAGACAGCCCACATGGGTCAAAATCACCCGAACTGTCCACGGGAAGGGCCAGCAAGCTGAGTTCAAGGACTAGCGTGCTGATATGTATACTGATGGACAGCCACGGAAGTTCTGTGTGTGCTGACGGACACACACGGACACAGACAGACAGCCACATACGTCATGTGTGTGCTGACGGACAGCCACATACAGCCACAGACGTCCTATGTGTGCTGGCGAACACCCATGGACGTCCTGTGTGTACTGAACAGACAGCCCACGTGTGCCAAAATCACCCAAACAGTCCATGGGAAGGGCCGCCGTGCTGAGTCCAAGGACCAGCGTGCTGATATGTTTACTGATGGACAGCCACGTACGTCCTGTGTGTGCTGACGGACACATAAGGACACACACGGACAGCCACAGACGTCCTGTGTGTGCTGACGGACAGCCACAGACAGCCATGGACATCCTGTGTGTGCTGGCGGAAACCCACGGACGTCCTGTGTACTGAACAGACAGCCCACGTGGGCCCAAATCACCCGAACAGTCCACATGAAGGGTCAGCGTGCTGAGTCCAAGGACCAACGTGCTGATATGTGTACTGATGAACAGCCACGGACATCATGTGTGTGCTGACAGACACACACGGACACACACGGACAGCCACAAACGTCCTGTGTGTGCTGACGGATACCCACGGACGTTCTGTGTGTACTAAACAGACAGCCCACATGGGCCAAAATCACCCGAACAGTCCCCGGGAAGGGCCAGCGTACTGAGTCCAAGGACCAGCCTGCTGATATGTGTACTGATGAACAGCCACGGACGTCCTGTGTGTGCACACACGGACACACACGGAAGGCCACAGACGTCCTGCATGTGCTGACGGACAGCCACTGACAGCCACGGACGTCATGTGTGTGCTGGAGGACACCCACGGACGTCCTGTGTGTACTGAACAGACAGCCCACGTGGGCCAAAATCAGCCGAACAGTCCACGAGAAGGGTCAGCGTGCTGAGTCCAAGGACCAACGTGCTGATATGTGTTCTGATGGACAGCCACAGACGAATTAAACGCTCAGATACTCCTGTCCGAAAAAAAAGAGCTGAGATACTCCTGCCCGAAACTGACCGGATTTGGAATTTAATATATCTTTAATTAAATCAGAAAATTTATTAAAAGACAACGAAACCAAGAGAAACTTCCATAATTACAACTCTACCTAGGACTATCCAAACCCGGACCCAGAACCGACCCAAACAAATCGGATATCCACTTCCATAAATTGAATTCCCGAAAACGTACTCAAAACGTTTCCCCTCCTCTCACTAAGTACTCCACTAAGTGAATAGCTGTAGAATTTAATTTCTTTAATTTCGAGTTCTCTGAAAACTTTTCGAATCTCTCTAAAAACCCTACTCAATTCGAATCCTCAATCGACAATCAAAAACCCAAATCATGATGAATCGAGACGATACGAAGGCAAAAGAAGACGGCTCGAGTAGTGTAGTAGGAGATGAAATGGCACTTGGTTCATTCTCCGGAGATGAAGCAAACCCAAGGATTATCGACAAATCTGTCGCCCCAGGAACCGACCAAAGTCCCCGAGATGCAAATGAAAGCGAAGAAAATGCAAGTGGAAAAGGTGAAGAGGAAGAATCAAGTAAGAAAAATGAAGGGGAGGAATCAAGAGAAGTAGACGAAGGAGAAAAAGAGAAGGAAGGCGGAGACGAAGGAGAAAAAGAGAAGGAAGTCGGAGAGGAAGGAGAAAAAGAGAAGGAAGTCAGAGAGGAAGGAGAAAAAGAGAAGAAAGTCGGAGACGAAATAGAGCCCCGAAGAAACGACGAAGAAGTTGCGATAATTCCGAGTCGACAACATGAAACTGAGTCGCATGCAGATTCGGTAAGTATTGAAATTGAAAATTTTTACATAGATGATTTGAAAGATTAGATAAGTGTGGAAAACTAAGTGGAATTTAGAGTTAGTGATTGCTGAACTAAGTCGAAGTTTGTGAAACTATATGTTGATGGTTGTAAGATGTCGTACGTGATCCGGTTCTCACTTGAGTGCAGGTTGTAGATGACGAAGAAGAGGGCATGCGACCGCTGAAGTTGCACTTTCCTTCAAGCGAATATCAAAAGTCTTTAAAGCTTTCAGGAAAGTGTTACATTGACACGGCGATAACAACTATTGAAACGATCCTGAAAGAGAAGGAGGTGAAATGGTTCATAGAGCACCCACAATTCCAACATTTCTTCCATATTAAAAACCGAAAGCATAAGTGGATGGGAATGTGGGTTATCGTTTTGCGATCAGCTTGTGTTGCGAAGAAGTATGAGTTATGGTTTGTCGTTAATGGCGTCCCAATCCGATATTCTCTTAGAGAATTAGGACTCATTTCTGGTCTATACTGCCATGAGTATCCCCCCAACCATGAGAGGTTGGGTGGTACAACATTCATGAACAAGTATTTTGGAGGGAGAAAGATAACATACGCTGATCTGGAGAAGCAGATGTTGGCAATGAAATCAAAGCCATCTGAGGATCGTAAGAAGATGGCCGTTCTGTTCTTCTTAGCCAGCATCCTTGTCGGAGGCCGAAAGAGTGGTGAGGGAGCATCACCTGTGGACAGTTTCTTCCTGCGTGTTGTTGATGACCTAGATGCGTGTGTAACGTTCCCTTGGGGGCGGTATGCATTCGAACATAACTTGAAGGATGTCTCTAGCTTTTTGGAGAAATGCAACGGGGTTGCGCCGACGAGTTGGGTTTTTACAAGCTTTCCTATCCCTCTGGAGGTATTCTCAAGCTCCCTTCAACATAGTTGTTTAATTGATGTTAATGTCTTTTTGTTGTGTGTTGGTAGTTGTTGGCCTTTGAGGCAATTCCAAGCTTGAGGAACCATTTCCGAGAAGATGTGTATGGTGCAAGCAGAGGTTGCCCGCGGATGTGCAAGATGCAGTACAAACGGAAAAGTGGAACCAAGGAATTCAGTCTGAAAGCTGTGAAAGATAAACTTGGTAATAATACAAAGGTAATTGATGTTTTATGTGTAGTCGAATTGAGGAGAAGGGACTTATGAGACTTATGAAAACTTGGTGAAACTAAGGTAATTAGTCTTTTTTGTGTTTTTACCACAGGATATTGAGAGTATCTTGGTAGCAACAGCAGCTGAGGAGGAACTTCTGGAAACCATAGGAATGGACAAGGAGAGTTGTTGGGCCGATGACGCCGATGATGCAGCAGTTGATCGTTGGACGAAGATAATACGGAAAGGGAAGAAACAAGTTTTCTTTGAAGAACAGTTCCGCATGGATTTTGAGTCTCGCACATGTCAGATTGAAGGTCCTACCAATCCTATCGGAGGACCATCGAACAATGCACAATCTGGTCAGGCTCATGCAGATTCGGTGGAGGCTACTGGAGCTACTCCTGGAGCTGAGGCTTTAAAAGAGATGGAAGGTCGGCTTATGATGTTGAGTGTTAAGGATGGTGATGGTAGTGACAATAGCGAGTCGGAAGAAGAGGATGGTGATGTGGGTGGGGATAAGGAGTCGGAGGAAGAGGATGGTGGTGACAATAACGAGCCAGACGAAGAGGATGGTGGTGACAATAACGAGCCAGACGAAGAGGATGGTAGTGACAATGATGTTGAAGATGCCATTCTCGATATTTCAAAGGATGTGCAGAGGGAATATGGTGATGTTGACATGGATGATGATGATGCGGAGATGTATGCACATGCTGTGGAGGCCGAGAAAAAATTAAAGACTAAGGCAGCAGAGTCTGTAAACACGAAAAAAAAGAGGTCGAGAAAAGATGATGGCAAAGAAGCTGTTCCTGTGAAAAAGGTTAAGGTGGACCGTGGTGATACTGTGAGGAGTCCCATTCAGCTAAGAAGCAGAGCAGCAGATAAGAGCACCAAGGTGAAAAGAAGCAGAAGGCAGCTGCTGAGAAGAAGGCAGCTGCGGCAGCTAAGAAGAAGGCAGCTGCTGAGAAGGAGGCAGCAGCTGAGAAGGAGGCAGCAGCTGAGAAGGAGGCAGCAGCTGAAAAGGAGGCAGCTAAGAAGAAGGCAGCAGCTAAGAAGACAAAGAAAGTAGGTAAGAAGACCGAGTGAATTCCGTATGTGGTTGTTTTAATGTGGATGAACTCTATTCGGTTTGTATGACTTTCTTGTTGAAGACTGGTATTTAAGACTTATGTTATATATTGGGAAACTTTAGTAAGTTTCACTTTCAACTTTGTGTAACTTCGTGAATTTATGATATTTCGTAGATCGTGAAAGAGGGAGAATACGGAAACTTTAGTAAGTTACACTTTCAACTTAGTGTAACTTCGTTAATTTATGATATTTCGTAGATCGTGAATGAGGGAGAATATGAAAACTTTAGTGTAAGTTTCACTTTCAACTTAGTGTAACTTCGTGAATTTATGATATTTCGTAGATCGTGAAAGAGGGAGAATAGGGAAACTTTAGTGTAAGTTTCACTTTCAACTTAGTGTAACTTCGTGAATTTATGATATTTTGTAGATCGTGAAAGAGGGAGAATAGAGAAACTTTAGTGTAAGTTTCACTTTCAACTTAGTGTAAGTTACACTTTCAACTTAGTGTAACTTCGTGAATTTATGATATTTCGTAGATCGTGAATGAGGGAGAATAGGGAAACTTTAGTGTAAGTTTCACTTTCAACTTAGTGTAACTTCGTGAATTTATGATATTTCGTAGATCGTGAAAGATGGAGAATAGGGAAACTTTAGTGTAAGTTTCACTTTCAACTTAGTGTAACTTCGTGAATTTATGATATTTCGTAGATCGTGAAAGAGGGAGGGAGAATAGGGAAAATTTAGTGTAAGTTTCACTTTCAATTTATGATATTTCGTAGATCGTGAAAGAGGGAGAATAGGGAAACTTTAGTAAATATGAAGAGTCTTAGTAAATCAGAATCTCAAGCAAACAACAACAACAGAAAGTAGACTAATGTCATGGACCGGACGCATCTCATGGAGTGGTGGGATTCTGACGGGTTAAATTATACTTCAGTTCAGCAATCTCTGCAGCCATCGCATCCACGCGCTTCCTTAACATTTCAACCTCTTCCTGGACTCCGAAGACCCATGGTTGACGGAAATGGAAGCCATCATTCCAGACGTAAAAGAGGAATGTATCAAAACCCGAAAGTATCAATAAAAAATCTGGGCGTTTTCCATAGATTACCTCATAATTTTAGCAAGTGAAGTATTTTCTCCCCGGTAAAGTATCAAAATCGGTTGGATACTTCAGGTTCCGAGACACCTCGTTGATGATTGTCCCCCCACAAGGGCATCTGGTCGGAATTCCACACTCGGCATCCGCCACGCAGCCAAGCATGTTGGTGTCTCTCTTCCAAGCCTTCATCTGCCTATACTCCTCGGCTGGATGAGTCATGATTCTGAGTAACCTAGAAATCTAGAAAGAAGAGGGACCGATTGTAGAGAGAAATCTAGAGAGAGATTGGCTGAGGTAAATGGCGGGTTTAATACACGTCTACGTCGCCTCCGCATCGATTTTTTGGAAAGTCAAAAATCGAAAAAATGGGTGGGAAAATTCAAAAAACTGGGCGCGGATTTTTTGGTGAAGGATTTTCGTGCTTATAGTTTCACTTAGTTTGTAGTTATACAAAAACCTTTAAAGTTTTATTTTTCTGTTTTTCCGATTTTGCTGGTTTTACTGTACTTAGATGATTGATTTTATGGTTATACCTGATATATTCTATTTTCTATCAACGTTTTAGATGTGCTCATGTAGAATAAAATTTGATTTCGTGACATATGTAACTTTTCTAATCCCACGAGGTAGTGTATACAAAAAATATAGCTAACAATGATGTATTCCCTTCCCATTCGATAGAAAATGTGTTCCAGATTATATTTTTTTCACTCGATGTTTTTTGGATTTCACAACATGTTGAATACGTCACGTCATCTTCCTAGAACATGGATAAGTTATGTCATCGCAACTGTAATATAAATCATCAACTAACGAAAGGTTACATAACGAAAGTTTCACCAAGTTTTACAAACATAAAACGAAATCACTTTAATCAGGTTTCACTAAGGTTCACATTCATATAACACTTCAGTTCCTTCTGTTCCTTCAGGTCCTTCAGTTCCTCGAGTGCTTTGTGTTCCTTGAGTCCCTTCAGGTCCTTCAGTTCCTTCTGTTCCTTCAGTTCTTTCAGCTCCTTCAGCTCCTTCAGCTCTTTCAGCTCCTTCAGCTCCTTCAGTTCCTTCAGCTCCTTCAGTTCCTTCAGCTCCTTCAGTTCCTTCAGCCCCTTCAGTTCCTTCAGTTCCCTGCGAGCAGTTGAAATAGCTAGCCAGACCCCTATTCGGGATATACTTATTAGGACGGGGACGGGGCCGACTTTCTCCCGCCGAAGGATGCCTTTTTTCCTGATGTCTTCCCTTTCTTTTCTTGTAGTCTGGAGGTAGAGGACACTTCGCCGCCGCGACTTCTTTTGGAACCATCCAATGAGTTATATGAGGGACTGGATATATAGTCCTTCGATACGCTTTGGCCCACAGTGTAATGAAGTAATATTTCGAAATGAAATCGAACATGTCACTCAACTGTAATGGTCTATCATGCTTCAAACACTTAATGATAGCGCCTATTGCATGTCTACATGGGTATTTATCTATATCAAACTTCCTGCAACTGCACGTTTTATGTTGCAAATCCACTGAACAAGTCTTCCCGTCTGCTCCAATAACACTGTATTCAAGCTGAAAAGTGTTTAGCAGAGTCACCGTAAGTTTAGAACCTTTCGGTGTTCTGTTATGCAATTTGTTCTCCACCAAAGGAACCAATTTTCGAGATGACGGTCCTTCTGCTGCATCCTTCCTATGTCTGTTGAACCACTCAGACATTTTCTCAATAACTGTATCAAGCATAGGCAATAAAGACATCCTTCGCGCCTTTTCAAATACCGCATTCAAAGACTCCGCACAATTAGAGGTGTCTATGTTGTAATTAGCACCGGGGAAATGACACTTCGCCCACCGTTCGACTTCGACACTTTTATCAAGATACCTAGCACACGATGGATACCTCTCCCTAAAATCGTCATACTGCTTTTTTAAACTCAGGCTCTGAATAAAGACATGCAACCTTTCGGAATAGTAGTGCAACCTCGTCCCTGCCATGATTGACATGACCTTTCACATTGTGCGATATATGCCAGATACAATACCCATGTTTAGACATCGGATACACTTCAGAAACAGCTTTTATCAGACTTGGATTTCTGTCTGAAACAAACACCAATTCCGTCGAATCCGGTATAACAGTTTTCAGCGTCGTGAAAAACCACTTCCAGCTTTCGTTTTTCTCCCCATCAACCACAGCAAAGGCTATTGGATAATGGTGAAGGTTTGGATCCTGAGCCGTGGCAATAATTAAACAACCACCTTCAATAGTCTTCAGGAAAGTTGCATCCACAGTGATGACTTTCCTCATGTATTCAAACCCTTCAATGGAGGCTCCCAGCGCAACAAATAGGTATCTGAACCGGTTGTCTTTATCCACTACCAAACTTGTTTTTGTATCCGGGTTCGTCTTCTCTAACATATACAAATAAGCAGGCAATATTCTATATCCCTTCTCGGGATCACCACAAATATCCGCAACAGCTAGTTTTTTTCCTCTCAAACATGTCGTATACGACACTTCCACACCCACTTTCCTTTGCACCAGACCTTTTAGGATTTTCGCTGTTGGTGTCTCATATAGTCCCGGATAATCCTTGTGCACTATAGCTGCAACACATCTTGGTGTAACTTTCCTTTTCTTTCCAGTACTTGAAGTTACGCGAGAGCATGAATGCATATTCCTGTATGTGATAATCGAGAACGCTTCAGAATTATTTATCTTTGTTTCTCTCACACTACATTTACAACCTTCATCAGCTCCCCGACATTTCACCACATATCGACCCCTGTCCGAGTTGCAAATACTGATTCCGAAACAGTTCTCCTGTGATGCTCTATCAATAATATCTTTCACAGCTTATTTACTCTCCAATTCTTGAAACAACTGAAGACCCAAACCATCTTCCCAATCTTTAACCACTGGATTTTCTTTTGCAACACGTGGGAGCTCAACATAGTACGAACTAGGACGAATACCCATAGAGTTATCCACGTCGTCCTCACTGTCCACGCCCCCTTCGCCGGCTTGCCCATTAACAGCATTAATGCCCCCTTCGCTGGCTTCTACATTAACAACATTAATGCCCCTTTCGTCGGCTTCTCCATTTATAACAACATTCTCCCCCCGTTCAGCCCCCGGCAGATATAGTTCTGCTTCTTCAATGCGAGGAAATAGAGTGAGTGCACCCTGATTACCTTCAACTTCGGGTAATCCACTCGCAAGCTCACTATAGTTCCCACCATATGAGCTTTATTTCTCAACTACTGATTGTTGCTCCATTACTGGAACTATTTCCATATCTTCGATGACCTCTACATGCAAAATACTTCTTCTTCCCTCTTTATCCACTGATGTCAGATACACATACACATCTTCATCATCCAAAATATATGATTGCCTCTTAGGTTCTACTACCAGTGGAATGTAACTCAGATTCATCCTCTTTAAACACGGATCTATGCTCTTCTTCTTGCATATCCTCTCCTTCAAACAGGAATAAGTGATCTCATCCAATGATGATGTCTTAAAGGATATACCATACAAACGACCATCGCTTGGAATCCATTCATAATCATCTCCTGATTTCGCATATTGTCCATCATAGTCAAAGTGTATGTTTGTAGAAGAATAACCCATTATCTGTTGTACCAAATAAAAGTATACAGTTAAAGTTAATCCTAGTTATACAGTTTTGCTATTAAAGTCCTACTAAATTATACTTGTTTACACTTTTTCTCAACAGTAAAGTTTCACCTATTTACATTTTTATAGTCTACCCAGTTTCACCCTTTTAATTCCGGATTTCAGCTTTGATTCCCGACATTTCTTGTTGACTTTGATTACAAACACACCATACAGCTCTCAATTGACAACACAAAGACCCATATATTCGAAATCTACTGTCTAAAAATCCCACCTAACGAGCCGCATTGAGTTCATTCATTCGAGTCCACTATGATGGGATTGAGTTATAAGATACAGAGCAAGACAATGCTTTAACTGAAGTTTATCTGACCTGGGTTGGGGGTCAATTACAGCACCCACGCTCGCCGCAATCTCCTTTACAATAGAAACTACGGATGATCGCTCTAGCTTTCCACTACAAGAAAACACAAGTTTTACGAGGGCAGTTTTCCTCGTGACTTCGTCGTAAAAGCAGTGTTACGAGGAATTAGCGAGGAAACCCGTTTCGTCGTTATACGTTTGTCGTAACGCATATATCCTCGCTAATTCGTCGTAACGTAGCGAGGAAATAATTTCGTCGTAAAAGCGAAGAAGAATATTTCGTCGTAAAGACCACGTAAAGCTTCCACGTAAGGACGTCGCTAAATTTCCTCGTAAATACCTCGAAAGCCATTCCTCGTTAAAGCCACGTAAATAACTCGAAAGTAAATACTCGTAAAGTAAACGTAAATACCATGATAGCTTTCCTCGTAAAGACCACGTGAATTTTCCACGTCATTTCCTTGTAAACATTTCCTCGTAAAAACCTCGTTAAGCTTCTACGTAAAGAAGTCGCAATATAGCTACAAATTTACTTCGTTTCGTTGTTTTACAGAAATAAAAAAAATTATAATTAAAAATAATTTAAATTATTAATAAAATTAAAATTTTAAAAAAATCAAAACCAAAATATTTTTTATATAAATAAGTTTTGAATTCATAATACAAGAACCGAAATTAAAAAGAATTAAGGATCGTTAATCGCCCGGTAGAATTCATCACTCCTCGCCGTTACATCCGCCTCAGCATGTGAGTCGTCGGTTGGTGACTACCCGGCTCACCGAACATCTCTCTGTAATGGGCAGTAAGTCTACCTTTTCGAACCTGTGTGTGCTGACGGACACACACGGACACACACGGACAGCCACAGAAGTCCTGTGTGTGCTGACAGACAGCCACAAACAGCCACGGAGGTCCTGTGTGTACTGGCGGACACCCACAGGCGTCCTGTATGTACTGAACAGACAGCCCATTTGGGCAAAAATCACCCAAACAGTCCACGGGAAGGGCCAGCGTGCTGAGTCCAAGGACCAGCGTGCTGATATGTGTACTGATGGACAGCCACGGATGTCCTTTGTGTGCTGACGGACACACACCGACACACACGGACGTCTTGTGTGTGCTGACAGACAACCACAGACAGCCACGAACGTCCTATGTGTGCTGGCGGACACCCACGGACGTCCTGTGTGTACTGAACAGACAGCCCAGGTGGGCCAAAATCACCCAAACAGTCCAAGGGAAGGTCCAGTGTGCTGATATGTGTACTGATGAACAGCCACGGACGTCCTGTGTGTGCTGACGGACACACACGGACAGCGACGGACGTCCTGTGTGTGCTGACGGACACACACAGACACACACGGACACACACGGACAGCCACAGACGTCGTGTGTGTGCTGACGGACAGCCACAAACAGCCACGGACGTCCTGTGTGTGTTGGCGGACACCCACGGACGTCCTATGTGTACTAAACAGACAGCCCACGTGGGCCAGAATCACCCAAACAGTCCACAGGATGGGCCAGCGTGCTGAGTCCAAGGCCCAACGTGCTGATATGTGTACTGATGGACAGCCACAGACGTCCTGTGTGTGCTGACGGACACACACGGACAGCCACGAACGTCCTGTGTTTGCTGACTGACACCCACAGACGTCCTGTGTGTGCTGACGGACACCCACGGACGTCATGTGTGCACTGAATAGACAGTCCACGTGGGCCAAAATCACCAAAACAGTCCACGAGAAGGGCCAGTGTGCTGAGTCCAAGGACCAGCGTGCTGAGTCCAAGGACCAGCGTGCTGATATGTGTACTAATGGACAGCCACAGACGTCCTGTGTGTGCTGACGGACACACACGGACACACACGGACGTCCTGTGTGTGTTGACGGACAGCCACGAACGTCCTGTGTGTGCTGACTGACACCCACAGAAGTCCTGTGTGTGCTGATGGACACCCACGGACGTCCTGTGTGCACTGAATAGACAGTCCACGTGGGCCAAAATCACCAAAACAGTCCACGGGAAGGGCCAGTGTGCTGAGGCCAAGGACCAGCGTGCTGATATGTGTACTGATGGACAGCCACAGACGTCCTGTGTGTGCTGACGGACACACACGGACACACACGGACAGCCACGGATGTCCTGTGTGTGCTGACGGACACCCACAGACGTCCTGTGTGTGCTGATGGACACCCACAGACGTCCTGTGTGTACTGAAAAGACAGCCCACGTGGGCCAAAATCACCCGAACAGTCCACGGGAAGGGCCAGTGTGCTGAGTCCAAGGACCAGCGTGCTGATATGTGTACTGATGGACAGCCACGAACGTCCTGTGTGTACTGACGGACACACACTGACAGCCACAGATTTCCTGTGTGTACTGACGGACACCCACGGATGTCCTGTGTGTGCTGACGGACACACACGGACAGCCACAGATGTCCTGTGTGTGCTGACGGACACCTACGGACGTCCTGTTTGTGCTGACGGACACCCACGGACGTCCTGTGTGTACTGAAATGACAGCCCACGTGGGCCAATATCACCCGAACAGTCCACGGGAAGGGCCAGTGTGCTGAGTCCAAGGACCAGCGTGCTGATATGTGTACTGATGGACAGCCACGAACGTACTGTGTGTACTGACGGACACACACTGACGGCCACAGATTTCCTGTGTGTGCTGATGGACACCCACGGACGTCCTGTGTGTGCTGACGGACACCCACGGACGTCCTGTGTGTACTGAACAGACAGCCCACATCGGCCAAAATCACCCGAACAGTCCACGGGAAGGGCCAGTGTGCTGAGTCCAAGGACCAGCGTGCTGATATGTGTACTGATGGACAGCCACAGACGTCCTGTGTGTGTTTACGGACACGCACGGACACACACGGACAGCCACGGATGTCTTGTGTGTGCTGACGGACACCCACGGACGTCCTGTGTGTGCTGACGGACACCCACGGACGTCTTGTGTGTACTGAATAGACAGCCCACGTGGGCCAAAATCACCCGAACCATCCACGGGAAGGGCTAGTGTGCTGAGTCCAAGAACCAGCGTGCTGATATGTGTACTGATGGACAGCCACGGACGTCATGTGTGTGCTTACGGACACACATGGACAGCCACAGATGTCCTGTGTGTGCTGACGGACACCCACGGACGTCCTGTGTGTACTGAACAGACAGCCCAGGTGCGCCAAAATCACCCAAACAGTCCAAGGGAAGGTCCAGTGTGCTGATATGTGTACTGATGAACAGCCACGGACGTCCTGTGTGTGCTGACGGACACACACGGACAGCGACGGACGTCCTGTGTGTGCTGCCGAACATACACGGACGTCTTGTGTGTGCTGAAGGACACCCCAGGACGTCCTTTGTGTGCTGACGGACACACACAGACACACACGGACACACACGGACAGCCACAGACGTTATGTGTGTGCTGGCGGACAGCCACAAACAGCCACGGACGTCCTGTGTGTGTTGGCGGACACCCACGGACGTCCTATGTGTACTATACAGACAGCCCACGTGGGCCAGAATCGCCCAAACAGTCCACAGGATGGGCCAGCGTGCTGAGTCCAAGGCCCAACGTGCAGATATGTGTACTGGTGGACAGCCACAGACGTCCTGTGTGTGCTGACGGACACACACGGACAGCCACGAACGTCCTGTGTGTGCTGACCGACACCCACAGACGTCCTGTGTGTGCTGACGGACACCCACGGACGTCATGTGTGCACTGAATAGACAGTCCACGTGGGCCAAAATCACCAAAACAGTCCACGAGAAGGGCCAGTGTGCTGAGTCCAAGGACCAGCGTGCTGATATGTGTACTAATGGACAGCCACAGACGTCCTGTGTGTGCTGACGGACACACACGGACAGCCACGGATGTCCTGTGTGTGCTGACGGACACCCACGGACGTCCTGTGTGTGCTGACGGACACCCACAGACGTCCTGTGTGTACTGAACAGACAGCCCACGTGGGCCAAAATCACCTGAACCGTCCACGGGAAGGGCCAGTGTGCTGAGTCCAAGAACCAGCGTGCTGATATGTGTACTGATGGACAGCCACGGACGTCCTGTGTGTGCTGACGGACACACATGGACAGCCACAAATGTCCTGTGTGTGCTGACGGACACCTACGAACGTCATGTGTGTGCTGAGGGACACCCACAGACGTCCTGTGTGTACTGAACAGACAGCCCACGTGGGCCAAAATCACCCGAACAGTCCACGGGAAGTGTTGTGGTCACGAAATCCATGGTTCAATCAGAGTCTAACCAAACCGACCAAATCGGCCATCTAGAAGGTACCAGCGACCGAGGTTCAGTCCAAGGCGTATATCTCTACAACCAGAAGAACTTTCAAAATGAAACCAATTTTATTGGATTTTGCACTCAAGAAGGAGTCCAGCCCAATTGAAATCGAGCCAAAATATTCACGGAGCAAGAAGTTATGAATTTTACAAGTCAGAAGTTTCCCAGCCCGTCCAACTGCGAGTACCCGACTTCAGAAGGAGATTCCAGCCCAAGGAAGGAGCGGCCTGAAGCAAAGCCCATCATTAGAGTGAAGAGGAGTTTATCAGGTTTCCAGAAAGCCCAAGATCAGGAGAAATGGCCACGGAATTATGAAGGACGTCCGTGGCTGTCTATCAGTACACATATCAGCTTGTTGGTCCTTGGACTCAGCACGCTGGCCCTTCCCATGGACTGTTTGGGTGACTTTGGCCCACGTTGTCTGTCTGTTCAGTACACACAGGACGTCCGTGAGTGTCCGCCAGCACACACAGGACGTCCGTGGCTGTCCGTCAGCACACACAGGACGTCTGTGGCTGTCCGTTCGTGTCTGTGTGTGTCCGTCAGCACACACACAGGATGTCTGTGGCTGTCCATTAGTACACATACCAGCACGCTGGTCCTTGAACTCAGCACGCTGGCCCTTCCCGTGGACTGTTCGGGTGATTTTGGCCCACGTGGGCTGTCTGTTCAGTACACACATGACGTCTGTGGGTGTCCGCCAGCACACACATGACGTTTGTGGCTGTCCGTGGTTGTCCGTCAACACACACAGGACGTCTGTGGCAGTCTGAGTGTGTCCGTCAGCACACACAGGACGTTCGTGGCTGTCCATCAGTACACATATCAGCACGTTGGTCCTTGGACTCAGCACGCTGGCCCTTCCCGTGGACTGTTTGGGTGACTTTGGCCCACGTGGGCTGTCTGTTCAGTACACACAGGACGTCTGTGAGTGTCCGCCAGCACACACAGGACGTCCGTGGCTGTCCGTCAGCACACACAGGACGTCTGTGGCTGTCCGTTTGTGTCTGTGTGTGTCCGTCAGCACACACACAGGATGTCTGTGGCCATCCATTAGTACACATATCAGCACACTGGTCCTTGGACTCAGCACGCTGGCCCTTCCCGTGGACTGTTCGGGTTATTTTGGCCCACGTGGGCTGTCTGTTCAGTACCCAAATGACCTCCGTGGGTGTCCGCCAGCACACAGAGGACGTTTGTGGCTGTCCGTGGGTGTCTGTCAACACAAACAGGACGTCCCTGGCTGTCTGAGTGTGTCCGTCAGCACACACAGGACGTTCGTTGCTGTCCATCAGTACACATATCAGCACGTTGGTCCTTTGACTCAGCACGCTGGCCTTTCCCGTGGACTGTTTGGGTGATTTAGGCCCATGTGGGCTGTCTGTTCAGTACACACAGGACGTCCGTGGGTCTCCGTCAGCACACACAGAACGTTCGTGTGTGTCGGTCAGCACAAACAGGACGTCTGTGGCTGTCCGTGTGTGTCCGTGTCTGTCCGCCAGCACACACAAGACTTCTGTGGCTGTCCATCAGTACATATATCAGCACGCTGGCCCTTCCCATGGACTGTTTGGATGATTTTGGCTCATGTGGGCTGTCTGTTCAGTACACACAGGACGTCCGTAGGTGTCTGTCAGCACACACAGGACGTCCGTGTGTGTCTGTCAGCACACACAGAACGCCTGTGTGTGTCCGTCAGCACAAACAGGACGTCCGGGGCTGTCCGTGTGTGTCCGTGTGTGTCCGTCAGCACACACATGACGTCTGTGGATGTCCATTAGTACACATATCAGCACGTTGGTCCTTGGACTCAGAACGCTGGCCCTTCCCGTGGACTGTTTGGGTGATTTTGTCCCAAGTGGGCTGTTTGTTCAGTACACACAGGACGTCCGTGGTTGTCCGCCAGCACACACATGTCGTCTGTGGCTGTCCGTCAGCACACACAGGACGTCTGTGGCTGTTCGTGTGTGTCCGTGTGTGTCCGTCAGCACACACAGGACGTCCGTGGGTGTCCGTCAGCACAAACAGGATGTCCATGTGTGTCCGTCAGCACACACTTGACGTCTGTGGCTGTGTGTGTGTGTCCGTGTATGTCCGTGTGTGTCCGTCAGCACACACAGGACGTCCGTGGCTGTCCATCAGTACACATATCAGCACGTTGGTCCTTGGACTCAGCATGCTGGCCCTTCCCGTTGACTGTTTGGATGATTTTGGCCCACGTGTGCTGTCTGTTCAGTAAACACAGGACGTCCGTGGGTGTCTGCCAGCGCACACAGGACGTACGTGTCTGTCCGTCAGCACACATAGGACGTATGTGGCTGTCTGTTCGTGTCTGTGTGTGTCCGTCAGCACACAGACAGGACGTCCGTGGCTGTCCATCAGTACACATATCAGCACACAGACAGGACGCACGTTGGTCCTTGGACTCAGCACGCTGGCCCTTCCCGTGGACTGTTTGGGTGACTTTGTGTCACGCCCCCAATCCTGAGTAGGATTGTTGGGATGGCCATGGTTCGAGGAAACGTGCAAGCCAGTCTTAGGACATCAAGGCAAGCGTTCCATGGTCGAGAAAGAAGGTTAAGGTCATAAGGAAACTTAGACTTAACCTTATACAAGCTAAGAGACAGCTAGGACGAGTAAGACGGTAGCTGGACGAAGTGGACGAGTAGCTCGGCCAGCTCAATGAAGCTAGGTTCAGTTCACTCCAGATCAGTCCCTACTAAGTCAGCTCCACTAGCTGGACTACTAGCTCACTCAGCTGAGGCATCTGAGAGTCAGCTCATCTCAGCAAGACGGACTGTCCGGGCTTTAGGCCGATGGTCCGGGCCCAGGTCAGTGGCGGGCTGTGAGGTCCGGCCATGAGGCCATGGGCTGTTGGGTCTTTGGACAAGGCCGTGGGCTAAGTCCAGGAGGCCTGGGGCGTGGGTTGGGCTTGTGACCGACCCCAAACCCAATCAGAAAGGGCGAAGGGATGCAAGTGGCCGAAAGGGGACAACCCTTGGCCGATGGTGCCCATTCGCTAGCAAGTCGTGCCTGTTCGTGGGGCAAGACTTACCCCCTCGTTTTCTATAAATATGGGGGCTCTCTGGTCGATTTCATTATCCCCTTCCAGAGTAAAATACTCAGAGAAAAACGTAGAGAGAAAGAAAGAGAGAAAGAGAGCGTTCCGGCCAAGAGAAAGGCCGATTGTGGTGGTGTTGTGTTCCAGCGACTCTGATCGTTTGAGAACTAACCCCGGTCAAGAATGGGAGATCAAGACAAGGAGAAGACCATTGTGAACCCAGACGTGGTTCACAAAGTATGTGATGGGCCGTGGCTCCATCAGACCGAACGGACGGTCCATGCGACCGCACCGCGGCTCTGCTCGGTTCCTAAGTCCCATCCGGCTCTCCTTATCTGTTTCAATTCGTTTCTCTTCTCTTCTCTCTGGTTAAACACGAAAGGTTGTGTTGGTTGAGTCCAAGGGACACGTCCCTAGGTTTTGGCGGACCATAATCAAACCGCTAGCCTAGACACTGGTCGGTTAGTCGGATGATCCGATCGCACCAAGACTGGGCGGTTAGGACGAACGGTTGGGAATGACCCAAAGGGCATGAATTGTTAAGAGTCATGAGTGTCCAGAGGTTGTGAGTTGCCAAAGGGTGTCAGTGACCAAAAGGTACGAGATACCAAAGGTTACGAACATCAAAAGGTACGAGGACCAAGAGGCATGATTGGCCAAAGGGTGCATGTTCCAAACGGTGTCTTTCAGGACCGGTTAGGACCGATCCTTATGGATCAGCCTATGGCTTGTCTAGTTAGGACAAGGTCACGGTTTGTCTAAGCCAAGGTAGAGTCGCAAGGTCTGACCGGTTGCTAAGCCTTCCGGATTAGGCTTGAGGCTTACTCGGCCGATTGGATCCAGGCCTAAGGCCGGATCCGGTAAGGGAGTCTGTTGGGCCATTGAGCCGGACTTCATTGGCCGGTCGCACCTAGATTCTATCCGGTTAGACGGATTGGTCTTTGGGGACAATCCGGATCTGTTCGTGTGTTCTGTTTATCTATTCTGGACTATCTATCTGATTCTAAGTCAAGTGGTGGTTGGTTGAATGACTTAGGATACGGTAGGTAGGTTCATACGTTTTATGATTATGTTGACTGAAGTTTATCTAAGTTCTAGAAAGCAAGCCAAGCATTGTAGAATCAATCCGTTCTATTCTCGGTTATGATTAATGCTTATCTGGTTGTGGTTTCAGGAACTGAGGATGGTTCTGGTCAAGCCAAGGAGCCGTGAAGGCTCGGTCAGTGAGAGGCTGTGTAACGTGTGGTTAGATGATGCTAGGGATGAACTAGTGATTGTGTATGAGACTGTTAAGAAGTTGTGTATTGAATCTCATGTTTCCAAGTAATACAAAGTTTATACATTGTTATTCCGCTGTGCAATCTGTTTCTTTGTTTATGAACCTCATATTCGAATATGACTTAGTAACTAAAAGACTTAAAATGGATTAAACAAGCAAAGAAATTAATAAGTAAGCATGCGGACTCCATCAGGTCGAGAGGCCAGGGTTCGGGTCTTACACTTTGGCCCACGTGGGCTGTCTGTTCAGTACACACAGGATGTCCGTGAGTGTCCGCCAGCACACACAGGACGTCTGTGGCTGTCCGTCAGCACACACAGGACGTATATAGCTGTTCGTTCGTGTATGTGTGTGTCCGTCAGCACACACACAGGACGTCTGTGGCTGTCCATTAGTACACATATCAGCACGCTGGTCCTTGGACTCAGCACGCTGGACTTTCCCGTGGACTGTTCGGGTGATTTTGGCCCTTCCCGCAGACTGTTTGGGTGACCTAAGACCGGTGGCATTGGAAAGTGAGTGCAAAGATCTATCTTCTGTAAAAAGATGGGCTCAATCTAACGGTGGAAAGGTCTCCATCCATAGCTAAAAATCTGATGCGTCTGCGCAGCTCTGCACTTAAAAGGCTCCAAAAGATACCAAAATCACCATATTTCTCCAGAACGTACCTGAAACTGTAAATACTCTAAATAGACTATATATTGTAGTAAATATATATTAAAAAAACACCTATAGACCATGGCTAAAAATGGGTAAAATTCATGGTCGATCAGTGTCCGTCAGCACACACAGGACTGTTTGGGTATTTTAGCCCATGTGGGCTCTCTGTTCAATACACACAGGACGTCCATGGGTGTCTGTCAGCACACACAGGACGTCCGTGTGTGTCCGTCAGCACACACAGATGTTCTGTGTGTGTCCATCAGCACAAACAGGACGTCCGGGGCTGTCCGTGTGTGTCCGTCAGCACAAACAGGACGTCCGTGGCTGTCCATCAGTACACATATCAGCACGTTGGTCCTTCGATTCAGCACGCTGGCCCTTCCCGTGGACTGTTTGGGTGATTTTGGCCCACGTGGGCTGTTTGTTCAGTACACATAGGACGTCGGTGGGTGTCCGCCATAACACACCGGTCGTCCGTGGCTGTCTGTGGCTGTCCGTCAGCACACACAGGACGTCTGTGGTTGTCCGTGTGTGTCCGTCAGCACACACAGGATGTCCGTGGGTGTCCGTCAGCACACACAGGACGTTTGTGGGTGTCCGTCAGCACAAACAGGATGTCTGTGTGTGTCCGTCAGCACACACTGGACGTCTATGGCTGTGTGTGTGTGTCCGTGTGTGTCCGTCAGCACACACAGGACATCAGTGGCTGTCCGTCAGTACACATTTCAGCACGTTGGTCCTTGGACTCAGCACGCTGGCCCTTCCCATGGACTGTTTGGATGATTTTAGCCCACGTGGGCTGTATGTTCAGTACACACAGGACATCCGTGGGTGTCCGCCAGCGCACACATGACGTCTGTGGCTGTCCGTCAGCACACACAGGACGTCTGTGGCTGTCCGTTCGTGTCTGTGTGTGTCCGTCAGCACACACACAGGATGTCTGTGGCTGTCCATTAGTACACATATCAGCACGCTGGTCCTTGGACTCAGCACGCTGGCCCTTCCCGTGGACTGTTCGGGTGATTTTGGCCCATGTGGGCTGTCTGTTCAGTACACACATGACGTCCGTGGGTGTCCGCCAGCACACACAGGACGTTTGTGGCTGTCTGTGGGTGTCCGTCAACACACACAGGACGTCCGTGGCTGTCTGAGTGTGTCCATCAGCACACACAGCCCGTTTGTGGCTGTCCATCAGTACACATATCAGCACGTTGGTCCTTTGACTCAGCACGCTGGCCCTTCCCGTGGACTGTTTGGGTGATTTAGGCCCATGTGGGCTGTCTGTTCAGTACACACAGGACGTCTGTGGGTGTCCGTCAGCACACACAGAACGTCCGGTTGTGTCGGTCAGCACAAACAGGACGTCTGTGGCTGTCCGTGTGTGTCTGTCCGCCAGCACACACAGGACGTCCGTGGCTGTCCATCAGTACATATATCAGCACGCTGGCCCTTCCCATGGACTGTTTGGATGATTTTGGCCATGTGGGCTGTCTGTTCAGTACACACAGGACGTCCGTGGGTGTCTGTCAGCACACACAGGACGTCCGTGTGTGTCCGTCAGCACACACATAACGCCTGTGTGTGTCCGTCAGCACAAACAGGACGTCCGGGGCTGTCCGTGTGTGTCCGTCAGCACACAGGACGTCCGTGGCTGTCCATTAGTACACATATCAGCACGTTGGTCCTTGGACTCAGCACGCTGGCCCTTCTCGTGGACTGTTTGGGTGATTTTGTCCCACGTGGGCTGTTTGTTCAGTACATACAGGACGTCCGTGGGTGTCCGCTAGCACACACAGGTCGTCCGTGGCTGTCTGTGGCTGTCCGTCAGCACACACGGGACATCTGTGGCTGTCCGTGTGTGTCCGTCAGCACACACTGGACGTCTGTGGCTGTGTGTGTGTGTCCGTGTGTGTCCGTCAACGCACACAGGACGTCCGTGGCTGTCCATCAGTACACATATCAGCACGTTGGTCCTTGGACTCAGCATGCTGGCCCTTCCCGTTGACTGTTTGGATGATTTTGGCCCACGTGTGTTGTCTGTTCAGTATACATAGGAATTCCGTGGGTGTCCGCCGGCGCACACAGGACGTACGTGTCTGTCCGTCAGCACACACAGGACGTATGTGGCTGTCTGTTCGTGTCTGTGTGTGTCTGTCAGCACACACACAGGACGTCCGTGGCTGTCCATCAGTACACATATCAGCTTGTTGGTCCTTGGACTCAGCATGCTGGCCCTTCCCGTGGACTGTTTGTGTTGTAGTACCCACGACTGAGGTTCCCATTATCCGCAAAGGTCCTACCACAAGGTACGGTTCAAGAGTTATAAGAGCTGGATTTGCCAAAGCTGTCCAGGAGTTGCTTGCACAGGAACAAACCAGGTTCAAGCAACTATTGATCCAGGAGTTGTCTGACTTGAAGTTGGAAGACTCCGGTGAACCACTAGAGGTTCCAGACCCTTTCCATTCGAGCCAGTTCTCCTCCATCGGCCAGAATGAAGCCGGCCTGATCATTTCCACCTTCATACTCAATCCATCCAACCAACTTGCTTCCGGTTCAGAGATATAGCCGACCATCAGAAGGAGTAGTATGTGTTGTACTCTTTTTCCTTATCGAGGTTTTGTCCCACTGGGTTTTCCCGAAAGGTTTTAATGAGGCAACAAGCAAGCATACTATGAGTTCTGATCCGGACATCTCAAACCGCGACCGGTCTATTGTTTTCTTTATTTTATTTCAGTTAAGACTTTGGCCATTTGTCTAGGCCCTTTTTATCTTTAAAGTCCAGTAAGGAACATCTATTTAAACCCTTGTAGTTGCCAACTTTTCGGCTAAGTCTTTTATGAAATCGTTTTTGCTTTAACAAAGAAACCCTAAGTCTTTCAGTTGTGTGAAACCATTGAGAGCAGCCGTGTGACATATCAAAGAGCCGATCCATTGTTCTTTGTGGCGTCCATCGATCCATTCCAATCCTTGTCCGAATCTTGAGAGAGACATACGTCCAGCAAGAGCCGGATCCATATCTATCTTCCTAACCGACCTAGGCATCTTGTTGAGAGAGACATACGTCCAGCAGCAGATCCCATCCGCCAATCTACTCTTTTCTTTATTTTTTGTTTTAGATTTCATTCATCCAATCCATAAAAACCAAAAGAATCATATCTTGTTTCTGTTCTTGTTCCTATTGAAAACTCACTAAAAGTTCATATCTGTTACAGGTTCGATCACAAGCAAGAGACGAGCCGGCCGGTACCATCCATCCGAGGCAAGGCTGAACCGCGGAACGGCCATCCGTCCGTCCGTCCGTCCATCCATTCGACCCTCCGACCCGTGCCTACAATATTTTTGTATCAGAGCTGAAGTTTCCTGCAAAACACAGTTCTTTCTGAACCCTAGCCGTCACATTCAAAACAAAATATTTACTTTCCTTATTTTTAAATTTTCGGTTTGTTCTCCAAGTTTTTGATTTTTACATTTAAAAAAAAAAAATTAAGTAGTTTTACTTTCTTTCCAAGTTTTCGAAAATCAAAAAAAAAATATTCCTCTTTCCCTTTTCAAACTAGATTCAATTTTGTCTTAACTTTTTGCATTCACTCCTAGTCTTGGTCGACACTCCAAGTATCCGACCCAAGCAACTATTTAACCCCCCCTCTTGCCTTTTAATCTTTCTTGAGTATCTTTTCAGAGAACCATGGGAGATGTAGGTCAAGACCAAGCGGCCATAAACGCTCAGCTCCTAGCTGACAATGAAGAACTGAGGGCGAGCCTTAGGACTATCACCGCCGAGCTTGCTCAGCTACGATAGGGAGGCAGGCCCAACGGACCTCGACCACCAGGAAGACATCAGCCGGACCCGCATGACACTGACTCGGACGCGGACAGTACCGATGATACGCGCAGTCAGGACGAGGAGAGGCCGAACCGGGGAGGTAGGAGGAACGCGCGAGGACCCTGGCCCAAGTAGGAGGACGCCGCGACCATAGAGGAGGTCGAGACCGAGAGGAGGAAGAGCCCTGGTTGGTAGGCAAGGCGCTTAAGCTTCACCCCCCAACGTTTGCCGGCAAGGTTGATCCGGATGCCTACATCGTGTGGGAGAAACGCATGGAGTACATCTTCGACTATTACCAATATAGTGAGGCCAAGAAGGTCGCCCTAGCAGCAGCCCAGCTGACGGACAATGCTCTTTTGTGGTGGGATCGAGACGTTGCTAAGTCCGGGCCAGTGTGGAGAGCGCGTAATTGGACCGAGATGCGGACCAAGCTTCGCGCGAGGTACATTCCATCTTACTACCAGCGTGATGTACTAAAACGTTTTCGTAAACTTACGCAGGGAACTAAGACTGTGGAGGAGTACTTTGAGGAGTTCGAGGCACTTAGGAATAAGCTTGAGACCGACGAGCCCGAAGAGACAATGATGTCCCAATTTCTGGAAGGGTTGCAAGACCGCATTGCCCGCAAGGTGGAGAGGCAACAGTATGAAGACTTCAACGACCTGTTGCACTTTGCTACGCAAGCCGAGCAGCACATCAAGCGCAAGACGGCCAGCAACAACCGCAGCAAACCTGCGTGGACTCAACTGGGCTCAAAGCAAGGCGACAAGGGCAAGACGATTGAGATTGAGAGCCGATTCAAGACAAACCAGGCTGAATCGTCGAATGCATACAAGCCGGAGCAGGGTAAGACTCAAGCCCAATCGTTGCGTACCCGTGACATCATTTGTTATAAGTGTCAGGGAAAGGGCCACTACGCTCGGGATTGTCCAAACAAACGAGTGATGGTCCTAAAGGGGGATGGCGAGTATGAATCCCAAGATGAGGCAGACGCCGCGGCAGTGATCTCTGATGAAGAAGTAACCGACTACCCAGAGACAGGCGAGCTGCTAGTGACCCGGAGAGCTCTTAGCACCCTCTTTGATCCAGAGACCATCCAGCGGGAGAACATCTTTCACACAAGATGTAGTGTTGATCACAAGGTATGTAGTTTGATCATAGATGGCGGATCTTGTACTAACGTGGATAGCAAGTATCTTGTTGATAAGCTAGGGTTGGTCAAAACTGCCCATCCTCGGCCATACCGTCTCAAATGGCTCAATGATGAGACTGAGCTCAAGATTGCCGAACAAGTTGTTGTGTCCTTCAGTATTGGCAAGTACCAAGACCAGGTCAAGTGTGATGTTGTGCCCATGCAAGCCGGCCATATACTTCTAGGAAGGCCGTGGCAGTTTGACAAGGAGACTCTTCACCATGGACGCACCAACATCTATAGTTTGGTCCACCACAACAGGAAGCACAGCCTAGCACCTCTCAGCCCTCAAGAAGTTCATGATATGCAAAAGGCCATGACGCAGTCCGGCCAGGTAAGTAACACTAACCTTTACATGACTTCCGGACAAGTGCTTAAATCATTACAACGTGAGACACAGGTGCTACTAATGATCTTTAAGGAAGGTTGTTTTGCAGGTTTAGAAGCTTCTGAAGTACCGGACGTAGTACAAGACCTCATGGGACGTTACAAGGATGTCTTTCCTGATGATATTCCAGCCGGTTTACCCCCTATCCGTGGCATAGAACATCAGATCGACCTTGTACCCGGCGCGCCACTACCAAACCGAGCTGCTTACCGTGTCAACCCTGAGGAAGCTAAGGAGCTGGAACGGCAGGTCCAAGATCTCATGGACAAAGGCTACATCCGCGAGAGCCTTAGTCCCTGTGCGGTCCCGGTCCTACTAGTGCCTAAGAAGGATGGGACGTGGCGCATGTGTGTGGACTGCCGAGCCATCAACAACATAACCATCAAATATCGGTACCCTATACCCAGATTAGATGATATGTTGGATGAACTGAGTGGTCTGTTGTGTTTTCTAAGATTGATCTCAGGAGTGGATACCATCAAGTCCGCATGAAGGAAGGAGATGAGTGGAAAACCGCCTTCAAGACCAAGCAAGGTCTATACGAGTGGCTGGTGATGCCGTTTGGCCTTACCAACGCCCCTACTACCTTCATGAGACTCATGAATGAGGTCCTCCGACCTTACATTGGTAAATTCGTGGTTGTATACTTTGATGATATTTTGATTTACTGCAGGTCTTTAACTGAACACATGGGACACCTAGAACAGGTTTTGAAAGCCTTAAGGCAAGAAGGACTTTATGCTAACCTTAAGAAATGTGTATTCTGCACTGATCAGTTGGTATTTTTAGGCTTTGTTGTGAGTTCACAGGGACTGAAGGTTGATGAGGAGAAGATCAAGGCGATACAAAACTGGCCGACTCCGACCACGATCGGACATATCCGCAGCTTCCATGGACTGGCCAGTTTCTATCGACGATTTGTGAAGGACTTCAGTACCATTGCCGCCCCAATGACCTCCGTGATCAAGAAGAATGTAACCTTTGCTTGGGGCCCTGCCCAAGAGGAGTCTTTCAACAGGCTTAAATATAGCTTGACAAATGCACCGGTTCTAACTCTTCCTAACTTTGATAAACCTTTTGAGATTGAGTGTGATGCTTCAGGGACAGGGATAGGAGCCGTACTGACCCAAGGAGGCCGGCCAGTGGCCTTCTTCAGTGAGAAATTGAGTGGAGCCGCCCTCAGTTACCCCACCTATGATAAAGAGCTATATGCTCTAGTGTGGGAACCGAAATTCGCACTGTCGATTTACGTTTAAATTAGGAAACTAAGAAAACCCTAATTTCCCAGAGGTCCCGGATCTCTGCGAGAGCCAACGACAAGTGACCAAATACATGTGGAAATCAAGAAAAGATAACAAACGAGTTTAGAGAGAACAGTAGATCTTATTTCGAATCTGCGTAAGAGCATTGCGATCATTACAAGAGATCATAAAAGCTTTGGCCGCAAAGGCTGTCAGCGAGTTACCTAGTTCTAGTGGCTTAAAAGCTCAAACCTAGTTAAGTCGCAGCTCGATAACAAAAGACGAAAAAGATACAAAAAAGGTTTTTGATTGATTTCGGACTGAACCTTGTTAAAGGCTGCCTACGTACCCCTTTCGAGGAGCAAGCCGAACGTAGTTTAATTGATAGAGCTGGACAAGAGATCGAACTGCCTGGGCGAGTTCGTCTAGTAATTGAGTGCCAGTCATAGAAACCGAACTTGTCGAGAATAAAGCCTAAAGTTTCTAAGTGCCGAGAATTCGGAGTCTAAAAAGCTCTCTCCCATGCTCCTCGCCAGGACTCCTTATATACTAGCTCCAAGGTCGGTTTACGCTTTTACTCTTCTGCCCTTAAGCCGTCATAGCATAAAAATGGACATATTCCATTTTCCCGATTTTCACAATTATCTTTAAAACTTCCGTATTTATCCGCGGAAACTTGACATTTATCCTTCCTTGTGGACCAAGCGTAAACCGGGCTGTGGTTTACGCGCTTTTGGTTAAGAAATCGCAGGATGGGCCTCGAGTCGTGTTTTAGGTCCCTTTGGGCCGTCTTCCGACTCGAAGAGTTTACTATGATTTCTTTCAACAAAGAAAGAACTTTCCGCGGTTTCTAATCCGCGAAGTTTGATCGATGATTTAGAATAGCGGAAAACATAGACTGAGCTCGCTACGGTCTTCGGGAGATAGCATTTGAAGGTTTGACGAGAATGCATGGACTGGTGTCATAGCGATGTTCGGAAGAGATCGGTCGCTACACAGCGACCGAACTTTGGCTCGAGCCCGGTCGCTACATAGCGACCGAGCGAGACGGACGCTCGGTCGCTACGTAGCGACCGAGCTTGGCTCAGGCTCGGTCGCTACGTAGCGACCAAGCGAGACGGATGCTCGGTCGCTACGTGGCGACCGAGCTTGGCTCGGACTCGGTCGCTACATAGCGACCGAGCTTGGCTCGGGCTTGGTCGTTACATAGCGACCGAGCGAGACGGACGCTCGGTCGCTTCGTAGCGACCGAGCCCGAGCCAAGCTAGGTCGCTACGAGCGAGACGGACGCTCGGTCGCTAAGACGGACGCTCGGTCGCTAAGACGGACGCTCGGTCGCTACGTAGCGACCGAGCGTCCGTCTCGCTCGGTCGCTACGTAGCGACCGAACTTGGCTCGGGCTTGGTCGCTACGTAGAGACCGAGCGAGACGGACGCTCAGTCGCTATGTAGCGACCGAGCTTGGCTCGAGCTCGGTCGCTATGTAGCGACCGAGCTGTGTGCATGCTTGGTCGCCGCGTATCGATCGAGCTTGGCTTGTCCGCGGTCTGATTTCCATACTCGAGCTTGTCCGCGGCCGATTTGGATACATGTCCGTTGCCTTCGGACAATTGGTATTTAGTGGTTCGATTTTGGACGAGATTTTACTGCAAGGCTCTTCGTAAAGATATCTTTACGAAGATTACTTTTCGTAAAGATATCTTTACGAAGATTACTTTTCGTAAAAACATTTATGCCGATTTTTACGGCCTTTCAGACATTGATTCCGTCGTGACCGATTTTGACCCCAACAGTTAGCCCCCCAGCTCGTTAGAACCATGAGCTTCTAGCGTTAGGTTCTAGCGAGTGGCTTGGCAAGTTAGGCAAGTTAGGTGAGTTAGGCGGAATTAATGGTTGAAAAGGTCTGTGGTAAGTGATCTTCTCGCTCTCCTAAAAGTAGAAACGCGGTAAGATTGGGGCTGCGCCTTATGACGGCTGCCTACGTACCCTTGTTGAAGGGATCAAGCCTTTCGTAGTTCGTCTTGGAGTTAAGGTTCTTATGACTAGTTTTTTCTGTAGGACCTTTATGGTCTAGTTTTTATGTAGCGGTTATAAGGCGTGTTGCTGCAGATGGCATTTTGTATGGGTGTAGAGGGAAGACTACGAGTTGTCGTCTCGTAATCTAACTCTGTGTGAATTGCCATATCCATAATCTGTTTCGAGAGTTTTCCGCAGTGTGTAAACTTACGGGATTTTCTGAAGACGTTCGAATATTGGCAAAGAGACAAATTTTAGGATCTCGTATCAGGGTGTTTGATACTATGCCTAGAGATGTTAGAGACCAGTGCGCTGGGTTTAGGGCAAGACCAAGGTTTACTCCTGGTTTTAGAGGGTGCGATGACTAATTTGACTTACGTATCCCGTTTCAGTTTCATCCTGATTCCATACCGATTTAAAGTCCGCAATAGGTTCTCGGCTTATACGACTTGTATGGTTGGAATCGAGCATCTCTCCGGAGATCGGAAGTGCTGGACCAAAATTTCGGATTTCTTTTATAGCGCTATTATCCTTGTGTCGGATGTACGAGAGTCATCTCTACGGGATGGCAACAATCTTAATGGTAAAAAATACCGTTTCGAGTCTTCGCGAAGGATATGTTTTGAGAAGATGTTAGTGCGTATGACTGTCTGGTCTTCCAAGAAAATGTTTTTATCGAGGAAGGAAATTTCGTCGAAGAACGAATCTTCAGGCGTCTGCGACGTCTCGCGATGCTGAAGATTTGTTATTCTTTCGTATGCCGCGTTTCGGGCTTGAAATGTTCGCGAGTTTGTAGATGTTTCGCGATGTTGCGAGGGTTTAGTCTTAGCCCTGCGTTTGAGATACATTCTGGTTTGACTACGAATGTTTGCAGCCAAAATTGTTGTTCCTGTTTGGATGCTAATAGTTTTATTTGCGATCGAGGAATTATGACTGAGGTGTCATGTAAATGGGAACATGTGTTTTCATAGTGTTTTGTGAAGTGTTGGCCTTCCGACATCTATTTCGTGGATTCTTTAGGATGTTTCGTATAGCTCTAGGAGCTTTGTTATGAATTTTTCCTTACATGCTGCGTATTACGGTTAAAACGTTGCGGGCTTGAAGGAGTGTATTGAACTTGGTCAATTTTCGAAAAGTTTAGATTTTCCGTTAACCGTTTGGTTGTTAGGACTTAGTTTCGTTACGGAAAATTTATCATATGATTTCCGACTGTGGGCTATACGATAATTTATCATATCATATAACCGGTTTTACGAAGGTTGTAAATCATTGATATGTATACATATGTCAAAGTAGCGTTGTTTCTGCAGGTTTTACAAGAAACGTTTCTGCTGTGATTTTGATCTTAGGTGAAAGTTGGTTAGAGTTACTCATGGAGTGTTACCGAAGTTTATTTCAATACGATATAGTCGCAGAACGTTTTTCATAGGTTTTTTTAGAGGATTCTCATGACACATTAGTTTCTTGAATGAATTGGTCATCTAGAGGTGGATCTAGCTAACCATCTGGAGGAAAGTGCTCCTTTTAACGTGCACGATGCTACATCTATTCTCGAGTTTTCTTCATCACAAATGTTTTCGATTCTTTTCCGTGACTTACTTGGTACAACGGAAACTGAAAGAAATGCTTTGGTGATTGAAGATTTCTCGTAAAAAAATTTTAAAACGAAACTAGCTTTCTGAAGCCGGAAAAAGCTTCAATACTTTGGCTAATCGTCGAGTTTCAGTTTGATATTGGTACAAGTTTTCTATACGCATGATTGCGACAAGAAATGATGTATAGTTTTTGAGATTATGTTCATGATCGTCTGGATATGTTGCTAGCGTTTAGACGAATATTAAGATTGTTGTTTGCCTATTCTTGACGATTTGCAGAAGTTTTTGAAGTTTGGGAGTATACGAGTATAGTATACGTACCTACTCCCCCCTTTTTTTTACGAAAGAAAACGGTTGAACCGATACTTTGAAGGGTTGTGTACGTTTCTTCTTCTGATGTTTGGAATGATCGATAATTCATGACGATTTATAGACGACGCTTGGACTGTGATTTGGTTGTTTCCAAGTTGACGACTTGGGATAGGTCGGTTCCGAGAAAATTGCCAAAAATGAATCGGTTTTAAGATGACGTTCATGTCTCTAACTTTTTCTCTCTTTAGGAAGCGAGCTTGATATGCGTGGCGATCGTTTCTCGACTTTCAGAGAGTTTAGATCGGTTTGCAAGATCTGGATGAACAATTATGGAACAATATATCGAGACAGGAAAAATCGCTTAAAACTTAGTTCGCTAGACTATCCGCCTAGGTTTTACGTTCCCTAAAGTTCTATGGCAGCCTCAAAGTAATTTCCTACGAAAATTCCAAGTCTGATTTCAAAAATTTCAAGTCGGAAATACCTTAGTTCTCTCGAAGATGCAGTTTTGTTTCTTCTCAGTTTTGCTTGCTCATTTCCCTTTCCTCTTCTCGTGTATGTTCGCCATTTCCGATATTGGTGTTTATCCTTTGAAACTTGATATTTATCTTCCGAACTTGACTGTTATCTTCTCCTTAGATAAGACGTCGATTTTTGTAAAAAGGTTCAACGTAATCGTATAGTTAAGGCAGCTAAGATGTTGAGTTAACCGTTGCCGTTTTATACGATTAATCTGAATCCATGCGAGAAAACAAGTCATTGCGGTTTTTTTTTTTTTTATCGTAAAGTTTCAATGGTAACTCCGATAGAAACAAGAGACGTTTCGATCGAGATTTGAAGGAGAATACAAAGCTGGAGGTAAGGGCGAGTAGGAGCAAGCGAATGAGTTTAGACGAGTCTTATTTGTTTTTGTAGTAAAATCTCGATGGAAACTCTGATTGAGACGAAACGAAAAGCGTTTTGATCGGGATTCAAAAGAGAACACAAAGGAGGAGCTTTTTGACGCCTTACAGGTCGCTACGTAGCGACTGACAGTCTGACAAGTCGCTATGTAGCGAGTGGAAGCAAGCCGAGAAGAGTCCTACTTGTTTTCGTCGTAAAATCTCAACGGAAACTCCGATTGAGACGAAACGAAAAGCGTTTCGACGAGGATTCAAAAGACAACCTAAAGGAGGACCTTTCTGAGGCCTTACAGGTTGCTACGTAGCGACTGACAGTCTGACAGGTCGCTACATAGCGAGTGGAAGCAAGCCGAGAAGCGTCCTACTTGTTTTCGTCGTAAAATCTCAACGGAAACTCCGATTGAGACGAAACGAAAAGTGTTTCGATGAGGATTCAAAAGACAACCCAAAGGAGGACCTTCCTGCGGCCTTACAGGTCACTACGTAGCGACTGACGGCCTGACAGGTCGCTACGTAGCGAGTGGAAGCAAGCCAGGAAGGGTCCTACTTGTTTTCGTCGTAAAATCTCAACGGAAACTCCGATTAAGACGAAAAAAAAAGCGTGGCGATGAGGATTCACAAGAGAACCCAAAGGAGAACCTTTCTGAGGCCTTACAGGTCGCTATGTAGCGACTGACGGCCTGACAGGTCGCTACGTAGCGAGTGGAAGCAAGCCCGGAAGGGTCCTACTTGTTTTCGTTGTAAAATCTCAACGGAAACTCCGATTAAGACGAAACGAAAAGCGTGGTGATGAGGATTCACAAGAAAACCCAAAGGAGGGCCTTACCGGTCCCTACGTAGTGAGTGGATAGCTGGCTTGAGCTCGGTCGCTACGTAGCGATCGAGCAGTGTGCGTGCTCGGTCGCTACGTAGTGACCGAGCGTTGTGCGTGCTCGGTCGCTACGTAGTGACCGAGCGGTGTGCGTGCTCGGTCACTACGTAGTGACTGAGCAGTGCGTGCTCGGTCGCTACGTAGCGACCGAGCGGTGTGCGTGCTCGGTCGCTATGTAGCGACCGAGCGGTGTGCGTGCTCGGTCGCTACGTAGCGACCGAGCGGTGTGCGTGCTCGGTCGCTACGTAGCGACCGAGCGGTGTGCGTGCTCGGTCGCTACGTAGCGACCGAGAAGTGTGCGTGCTCGGTCGCTACGTAGCGACCGAGCAGCGTGTGCGTGCTCGGTTGCTACGTAGCGACCGAGCAGCGTGTGCGTGCTCGGTCGCTACGTAGCAACCGAGCAGTACGTAGCGACCGAGCAGTGTGCGTGCTCGGTCGCTACGTAGCGACCGAGCAACCTGTGCGTGCTCAGTCGCTACGTAGCGACCGAGCTAGGTAATCGTTTTGTTGTGTTTCCTTTTTCCGCGATTAACCTAGGGGTTTTTCAGCGGATTTTGGGAGAACGAGTTTTATCCTTCCGAAATGTCAACGAAAAACGTGTTTTGGTAAACCCTTACGCCTCGAGATTTCTTTTGTTCGGTAATGAGCCAAACTTACGGGGTTTGATAAGATTTATCGTTGCCCTTTACGTTTAGAAAGAGAAATCGCAAGCTTGTTTTAGTGCTCTTCCTGTGGCGGAAGATCGCAGCAAGGCTTTCAATTTTGTTGAACATAGGAGCAGTCAGTGCTGCGAGTTTGTCTTTCATATATCCAGACATAGTTTCGATCAAGCGTTTTGTGGCCATGAGTAAGAGTAATCCGTAACCCCCCTCCTTTTAGCGCCAAACTGTGGGAACCGAAATTCGCACTGTCGATTTACGTTTAAATTAGGAAACTAAGAAAACCCTAATTTCCCAGAGGTCCCGGATCTCTGCGAGAGCCAACGACAAGTGACCAAATACATGTGGAAATCGTGAAAAGATAACAAACGAGTTTAGAGAGAACAGTAGATCTTATTTCGAATCTGCGTAAGAGCATTGCGATCATTACAAGAGATCATAAAAGCTTTGGCCGCAAAGGCTGTCAGCGAGTTACCTAGTTCTAGCGGCCTAAAAGCTCAAACCTAGTTAAGTCGCAGCTCGATAACAAAAGACGAAAAAGATACAAAAAAGGTTTTTGATTGATTTTGGACTGAACCTTGTTAAAGGCTGCCTACGTACCCCTTTCGAGGATCAAGCCGAACGTAGTTCAATTGATAGAGCTGGACAAGAGATCGAACTGCCTGGGCGAGTTCGTCTAGTAATTGAGTGCCAGTCATAGAAACCGAACTTGTCGAGAATAAAGCCTAAAGTTTCTAAGTGCCGAGAATTCCGAGTCTAAAAATCTCTCCCATGCTCCTCGCCTAGGACTCCTTATATACTAGCTCCAAGGTCGGTTTACGCTTTTACTCTTCTGCCCTTAAGCCGTCATAGCATAAAAATGGAGATATTCCATTTTTCCCGATTTTCACAATTATCTTCAAAACTTCCGTATTTATCTGCGGAAACTTGACATTTATCCTTCCTTGTGGACCAAGCGTAAACCGGGCTGTGGTTTACGGGCTTTTGGTTAAGAAATCGCAGGATGGGCCTCGAGTCGTGTTTTAGGTCCCTTTGGGCCGTCTTCCGACTCGAAGAGTTTACTACGATTTCTATCAACAAAGAAAGAACTTTCCGCGGTTTCTAATCCGCGAAGTTTGATCGATGATTTAGAATAGCGGAAAACATAGACTGAGCTCGCTACGGTCTTCGTGAGATAGCATTTGAAGGTTTGACGAGAATGCATGGACTGGTGTCATACCGATGTTCGGAAGAGATCGGTCGCTACGCTGCGACCAAGCTTGGCTCAGGCTCGGTCGCTACGTAGCGACCGAGCGAGACAGACGCTTGGTCGCTACGTAGCGACCGAGCGAGACGGACGCTCGGTCGCTACGTAGCGACCAAGCTTGGCTCGGGCTCGGTCGCTACGTAGCGACCGAGCGAGACGGATGCTCGGTCGCTACGTAGCGACCGAACTTGGCTCGGGCTCGGTCGCTACGTAGCGACCGAGCTGTGTGCATGCTTGGTCGCCGCGTATCGATCGAGCTTGGCTTGTCCGCGGTCTGATTTCCATACTCGAGCTTGTCCGCGGGCGATTTGGATACATGTCCGTTGCCTTCGGACAATTGGTATTTAGTGGTTTGATTTTGGATGAGATTTTACTGCAAGGCTCTTCGTAAAGATATATTTACGAATATTACTTTTCGTAAAAACATTTATGCCGATTTTTACGGACTTTCAGACATTGATTCCGTCGTGACCGATTTTGACCCCAACATCTAGTAAGGTCGCTTGAAACTTGGCAACATTATCTTTTGTCTAAAGAGTTTATTATTCAGACAGATCATGAGACTCTTAAGCATTTGAGGGGCCAGACCACACTCAAGAAGAGGCATGCTAGGTGGCTGGAGTTCGTGGAAACTTTTCCTTATGTGTTCAAGTACAAGAAGGGGAAGGACAACGTAGTGGCTGACGCCCTATCCCGGCGCCACACACTCATTACCACCATGGAGGCTAAGATCATGGGTTTTGAGCAACTCAAAATGTCTTATGAAACTGACCCTGATTTTTCTGAGCTTTACAGTAACACGGCTAAGGGAGCCATGGGTCCATTCTATCAGCAGGACGGGTTCCTCTTCAAGGAGAAATGCCTGTGTATTCCTCATGGTTCCATGCGAGATTTACTGACCAGAGAAGCTCATGGGGGTGGGTTGATGGGGCATTTCGGTCGGGACAAAACTCTGAGTGTCCTGTCCGACCACTTCTATTGGCCTCGGATGAGGCGCTACGTCGAGAGCCTTTGCGCCAAGTGCACTGTCTGTCTCAAAACCAAATCCAGGTCGCATCCTTATGGTTTACACATTCCTTTACCTATTCCTATTGCACCGTGGGTCGACCTATCTATGGACTTTGTGCTGGGCTTGCCCAAGATAGAACACAAGGATTCTATTTTTGTTGTAGTGGACAGGTTCTCCAAGATGGCACACTTCATTCCGTGTTCCAAGACCAATGATGCAAGCCAAACCGCTGATCTCTTCTTCAAGGAAGTGGTGCGCTTACATGGAGTGCCTCGTACCATCGTGTCCGACCGAGACACAAATTTTCTCAGCCACTTCTGGAGGACATTGTGGAAAAAGCTTGGAACCAAGCTCCTTTTCTCGACCACTTGCCATCCACAGACTGATGGACAGACCGAGGTAGTAAACCGTACACTCTCTCAGTTATTGAGGGCTACGGTGGGTAAGAATCTTAAAAACTTGTTGAGTTGCTTGCCTTTCATTGAATTTGCTTATAACCATGCAAGGCACTCTATTACTAACCTCTCCCCTTTTGAGATCGTGTATGGCTTTAGACCAGAGACGCCCATGGATCTAGCCGCATTGCCACCAGCCATGCAAGTCAGCCAGAGTGGTGACAAAAAGGCTGAGTGTGTGAAGAACATGCACCGGCAAGTCAAGGAGACTTTGGAGAAGAAGGCTGAAAGGAACCGGATTAAGCTCAACAAGGGGCGCACAGAAGTTATCTTCCAACCAGGCGACTGGGTGTGGCTCCACATGAGGCCAGAACGGTTTCCGGAAGAGAAGAAGAGCAAATTATCCCCACGAGGGGACGGACCATTCCGAGTGCTCGATCGGATCAATGACAATGCCTACCGGCTAGAACTGCCTGGTGAGTTCCAAGTTTCCCGAACGTTCAATGTGTCTGACTTGTCTCCTTATATTGCAGATGACGGAGATGTTCTGAGGACAGAACCTGTTCAAGAGGGAGGGGATGTTGTAGTACCCACGACTGAGGTTCCCATTATCCACAAAGGTCTACCACAAGGTCCGGTTCAAGAATTATAAGAGCTGGATTTGCCAAAGCTGTCCAGGAGTTGCTTGAACAGGAACAAACCGGGTTCAAGCAACTATTGATCCAGGAGTTGTCTGACTTGAAGTTGGAAGACACCGGTGAACCACTAGAGGTTCCAGACCCTTTCCATTCGAGCCAGTTCTCCTCCATCGGCCAGAATGAAGCCGGCCTGATCATTTCCACCTTCATACTCAATCCAACCAACCAACTTGCTTCCGGTTCAGAGATATAGCCGACCATCAGAAGGAGTAGTATGTGTTGAACTCTTTTTCCTTATTGAGGTTTTGTCCCACTGGGTTTTCCCGAAAGGTTTTAATGAGGCAACAAGCAAGCATACTATGAGTTCTGATCCGGACATCTCAAACCGTGACCGGTCTATTGTTTTCTTTATTTTATTTCGGTTAAGACTTTGGCCATTTGTCTAGGCCCATTTTATCTTTAAAGTCCAGTAAGGAACATCTATTTAAACCCTTGTAGTTGCCAACTTTTCGGCTAAGTCTTTTATGAAATCGTTTTTCCTTTAGCAAAGAAACCCTAAGTCTTTCAGTTGTGCGAAACCATTGAGAGCAGCCATGTGACATATCAAAGAGCCGATCCATTGTTCTTTGTGGCGTCCATCGATCCATTCGAATCCTTGTCCGAATCTTGAGAGAGACATACGTCCAGCAAGAGCCGGATCCATATCTATCTTCCTAACCGACCTAGGTATCTTGTTGAGAGAGACATACGTCCAGCAGCAGATCCCATCCGCCAATCTACTATTTTCTCTATCTTTTGTTTTAGATTTCATTCATCCAATCCATAAAAACCAAAAGAATCATATCTTGTTTCTGTTCTTGTTCCTATTGAAAACTCACTAAAAGTTCATATCTGTTACAGGTTCGATCACAAGCAAGAGACGAGCCGGCCGGTACCATCCATCCGAGGCAAGGCTGAACCGCGGAACGGCCATCCGTCCGTCCGTCCGTCCATCCGTTCGACCCTCCGACCCGTGCCTACAACAGTTTGGGTGACTTTGGCCCACGTGGGCTGTCTGTTCATGACACACAGGACGTCCGTGAGTGTCGGCCAGCACACACATGACGTCTGTGGCTGTCCGTCAGCACACAGGACGTATGTGGCTGTCCGTTCATGTCTGTGTGTGTCTGTCAGCACACACACAGGACGTCTGTGGCTGTCCATTAGTACACATATCAGCACGCTGGTCCTTGGACTCAGCACGCTGGCCCTTCCCGTGGACTGTTCTGGTGACCTAAGACCGGTGGCATTGGAAAGTGAGCGCAAAGATCTATCTTGTGTAAAAAGATGGGCTCAATCTAACGGTGGAAAGGTCTCCATCCATAGCTAAACATCTGATGCGTCTGCGCAGCTCTGCACTTAAAACGCTCCAAAAGATACCAAAATCACCATATTTCACTGGAACGTACCTGAAACTGTAAATACTCTAAATAGACTCTATATTGTAGTAAATATATATTAAAAAAACACCTGTAGACCATGGTCGATCAGTATCCGTCAGCACACACAGGACGTCCGTGTGTGTCCGTCAGCAAACACAGGACGTCCGTGGCTGTCCGTGTGTGTCCATCAGCACACACAGGACGTCAGTCGCTGTCCATCAGTACAAATATCAGCACGTTGGTCCTTGGACTTAGCACGCTGACCCTTCCCGTGGACTGTTCGGGTGATTTTGGCCTACTTGGGCTGTCTGTTCAGTACACACAGGACGTCTGTGGGTGTCCGCCAACACACACAGGACGTCTGTGGGTATCCGTGGCAGTCCGTCAACACAAACGGGACGTCCGTGGCTGTCCATGTGTGTCCGTCAGCACACACAAGACGTTCGTGGCTGTCCATCAGTACACATATCAGCACGTTGGTCCTTCGACTCAGCACGCTGGCCCTTCCCGTGGACTGTTTGGGTATTTTGGCCAATGTGGGCTCTCTGTTCAGTTCACACAGGACGTCCATGGGTGTCTGTCAGCACACAGAGGACATCCGTGTGTGTCCGTCAGCACACACAGAACATCTGTGTGTCCATCAGCACAAACAGGACGTCTGGGGCTGTCCGTGTGTGTCTGTGTGTGTCCGTTAGCACACACAGGATGTCCGTGGCTGTCGATCAGTACACATATCAGCACGTTGGTCCTTGGATTCAGCACGCTGGCCCTTCCCGTGGACTGTTTGAGTAATTTTGGCCCACGTGGGCTGTTTGTTCAGTACACATAGGACGTCCGTGGGTGTCCACCAGCACACAAAGGTCGTCCGTGGCTGTCTGTGGCTGTCCGTCAGCACACACAGGACGTCTGTGGCTGTCCGTGTGTGTCTGTGTGTGTCCGTCAGCACAAACAGGATGTCCGTGTGTGTCCGTCAGCACACATTGGACGTCTGTGGGTGTGTGTGTGTGTCTGTGTGTGTCCGTGTGTGTCCGTCAGCACACACAGGACGTCTGTGGCTGTCCATCAGTACACATATCAGCACGTTGGTCCTTGGACTCAGCACGCTGGCCCTTCCCATGGACTGTTTAGATGATTTTGGCCCACGTGGGCTGTCTGATCAGTACACACAGGACGTCTGTGGGTGTCCACCAGCACACACAGGATGTCCGTGGCTGTCCGTCAGCACACACAGGACGTCTGTGGCTGTCCGTTCGTGTTTGTGTGTGTCCGTCAGCACACACACATGATGTCTGTGGCTGTCCATTAGTACACATATCAGCACGCTGGTCCTTGGACTCAGCACGCTGACCCTTCCCGTGGACTGTTCGGGTGATTTTGGCCTACGTGGGCTGTCTGTTCAGTACACACAGGACGTCTGTGGGTGTCCGCCAGCACACACAAGACGTATGTGGCTGTCCGTGGCAGTCCGTCAACACACACAGGACGTCCGTGGCTGTTACACCCCCGATCGTAGTTGACCGGAAATGACACGGTTGATGTTCCTCGATGGTTGATCCGAGGTTCTCAGAATACTTCTGATCGCCTTAGACCAACAACCAAAGAACACCAACACTCCTATCAGATATCACTCTAGGCTTTTCAACCCGAAAAAAGCAATACCCGATAGTTAGTTCATCCAGACAAGGACTAATATCATATGGAACCCGTACTTTAAAAACACTCTTTATATATCATTCAAAAGCATCTTACAAAATTTGTTATAAATTAACCTCGAGGTTTTCGGTCAACAAATCTTATACATAAGATATATCAAAATGACTTTGCAAGGATAATAAAACTACCGCTGGCTAATGATGTTCCTTCCCGTCCTAGAGTAAGGTCTCCCGCCTTTTGGTTACCTGCATCACAAATGAGTCATGAGTAACTAGTTTACTCAGTGAGCCTAGTCCCGCACCCCAACATATATTAATAATATCTCAAGCAATCAACTTCATTTGTATGCAGTGGAAATATATTCCATAACTAATAAAAATACATATTTAAGGTCTATCCTTCCATCATTGTGAATCTAATCATATACCTCACCTCCTATTCCCGTCTCTCATATCATTCATACAATCATATTTATATATATATATACCAGACCCGAGAAACCACAAAGGCTAAACGAGTCTAGCGAGCTAGCATCACCATCATCGCCATCAGATATTCAAAAATTGAACATCTAACGCTGCATGCAGTTACACGGCCTCCAGGGTGCGACCCCATCATCGTGTCTTCGTGACCTTGTTCCATATCGCAGGACCAATTCACGGTAATCATCATTCATACGGGAAAATTTTGGAAGACAGGTTTATAATAAGACTTCACATGATTAATACTTCCATACTTAATTATATTTAATACTATACATATGTATTAGTACTTGAGAACAAGTACTAAGGTTTGGAATAAACCTCTATGATCATTCATAAATATTTAATAAGTGTTTACACTAAGTAAACACCTTACCAATTCAATATTGATCAAGAGACAAAGCCTATCGATCATCTACAATCAGTACGTTCAATCAAGAAATATTCATTCACTACTCACCACTCATCTATCTAGACTCACCTTTGATCTCACGAGATTGGCTAGGGAAGACTAGACTCGAGCTCAACAAATAACACTCCATTTCACTCCTGATTCATAATGTGTGGATACAAGATAAGTCAGGTTGATTCCAACAGAAACTCTACTCAGCTTAGTTCAAAGCAGTTCAGTTCGGTTGAAGGATAATTCAGTTCAGCTAAGCCTTTAAAAAAAATATCCAAGAGACATAACTGAACCAAGATCAATCCACATACAGGTTTAAAAACTAATCTGGACAGGAAGCTTAACAAATCAGTCCACTTGTTCAAAACAAAACTTCTCTGAACTAGTAGCTATGGCTTACCGATTTCCTCAAGCTTTAAGATGAACTTGGTTGATATAAACTTCAAGCTGAACACACGTCTAACCTGATCAGGACAAGATACCCATGATAGGTTCAAGATCAGAAACAGACCAAATCGTTTTGGTTACCTAACAAGAACTGAAGCTCAAGCAAAACTGATCTCATCAAACCCATATGTTCTTACCGATAAAATCCAAGGCTAAAGAACTTGGGTGATTCAAAACTCTTGAACACCAAACCTTAATCTCTTAACCACACCAGAACACACTGATTAAAGTCACAGGATGGTGAGAAAGGGTCGTCCAAGCTCACTTCTCTTCCCTGATTTTTTTCTGAATTTTTCAACTATTTTTCTCACAGATTTTTCTCTTTTTTTTCTCTCTTTCTCTCTGAATTTTCTCTGGTTTTTCTTGCAGTAACAGGACGTCCAGAGGATAGAAGAAGATGTTTTATACCATATGGGGTTGCTTCAGCTCAGGGTTTTCTCTTTACACAAAGTGGTAGTTTGGAGAAACATGTGGCAACCAGCTTCAGCACAAGCAGCTCACATTTCCCTTACAAGAAGAAAGCTGCAAGCAGCTGAAGCAAACAGCTTGTGATCAGCATGTGACTTCTAATGAGCAAGCAGGTAAGCAAGTAGGTGCATGTCATGTGACCTAATTACTGAGAAAGCAAGTAGGCTAGAAGGTGCAAGGCATGTGACTGTTCAGAAATAATTTTAAGAGTTTAGTCGATATTTTTCGGACTGTTTCGACTAAATATTTTTCATCATTTGAATCTCGTCCTGCTCTGAATAAACTCGCCTAGCATGAATAAAAATCAACAATAATAATTAACACTCGACCAGAACCATCAAGAGATGGTTTTTCGACCAAAAGACAGCCCGTCGAGAGATTAATTCACCGTGTCGATTTTTATTTAAATTTTGATTGATCAATCTTCAAACTGATCTTAAAGAATTTTCTCGACCAAAATTCTATCTGCTCGTGAGGGTTATTACAGTGGCTGTCCGTGTGTGTCCGTCAGCACACACAAGACGTTCGTGGCTGTCCATCAGTACTCATATCAGCACGTTGGTCCTTTGACTCAGCATGCTGGCCTTTCCCGTGGACTGTTTAGGTATTTTGGCCCATGTGGGCTCTCTGTTCAGTACACAGGACGTCCATGGGTGTCTGTCAGCACACACAGGACGTCCATGTGTGTCCGTCAGCACACACAAAACATCTGTGTGTGTCCATCAGCACAAACAGGACATCCGGGGCTGTCCGTGTGTGTCCGTGTGTGTCCGTCAGCACACACAGGACGTCCGTGGCTGTCCATCAGTACACATATCAGCACGTTGATCCTTGGATTCAGCATGCTGGCCCTTCCCGTGGACTGTTTGGGTAATTTTGGCCCACGTGGGCTGTTTGTTCAGTACACATAGGACGTCCGTGGGTGTCCGCCAGCACACACAGGTCGTCAATGGCTGTCTGTGGCTGTCCGTCAGCACACATATGACGTCTGTGGCTGTCCGTGTGTGTCCGTGTGTAACCGTCAGCACACACAGGACGTCTGTGGGTGTCTGTCAGCACACACAGGACGTCCGTGGGTGTCCGTCAGCACAAACAGGATGTCCGTGTGTGTCCTTCAGCACACACTGGACGTCTGTGGCTGTGTGTGTGTGTCCGTGTGTGTCCGTTAGCACGCACAGGATGTCTGTGGCTGTCCATCAGTACACATATCAGCACGTTGGTCCTTGGACTCAGCACGCTGGCCCTTCCCGTGGACTGTTTGGATGATTTTGGCCCACGTTGGCTGTCTGTACAGTAAACACAGGACGTCCGTGGGTGTCCACCAGCACACACAGGACGTCCGTGGCTGTCCGTAAGCACACACATGACGTCTGTGGCTGTCCGTCAGCACACACATGACGTCTGTGGCTGTCCGTCAGCACACACAGGACGTCTGTGTGTGTCCGTCAGCACACACACATAATGTCTGTGGCTGTCCATTAGTACACATATCAGGCCGCTGGTCCTTGGACTCAGCATGCTGGCCCTTCCCGCGGACTGTTCGGGTGATTTTGGCCCATGTGGCCTGTCTGTTCAGTACACACATGACGTCCGTGGGTGTCCGCCAGCACACACAGGACGTCTGTGGCTGTCCGTGGGTGTCCGTCAACACACACAGGACGTCCGTGGCTGTCTGTGTGTGTCCATCAGCACACACAGGACGTTCGTGGCTGTCCATCAGTACACATATCAGAACGTTGGTCCTTTGACTCAGCACGCTGACCCTTCCCGTGGACTGTTCGGGTGATTTTGGCCTACGTGGGCTGTCTGTTCATTACACACAGGACGTCCGTGGGTGTCCGCCAGCACACATAGGACGTCTGTGGCTGTCTGTGGCAGTCTGTCAACACAGACAGGACGTCTGTGGCTGTCCGTGTGTGTCCGTCAGCACACACAAGACGTTCGTGCCTGTCCATCAGTACACATATCAGCACGTTGGTCCTTTGACTCAGCACGCTGACCCTTCCCGTGGACTGTTTGGGTATTTTTGCCCATGTGGGCTCTCTGTTAAGTACACACAGGACGTCCATGGGTGTCTGTCAGCACACACAAGACGTCCATGTGTGTCCGTCAGCACACACAGAACATCTGTGTGTGTCCATCAGCACAAACAGGACGTCCGATGCTGTCCGTGTGTGTCCGTGTGTGTCCTTCAGCACACACAAGACGTCCGTGGCTGTCCATCAGTACACATATCAGCACGTTGGTCCTTGGATTCAGCACGCTGGCCCTTCCCGTGGACTGTTTGGATGATTTTGGCCCACGTGGGCTGTTTGTTCAGTACACATAGGACGTCGTTGGGTGTCCGCCAGCACACACATGTTGTCCGTGGCTGTATGTGGCTGTCCGTCAGCACACACATGACGTCTGTGGCTGTCCGTGTGTGTCCGTTAGCACACAGGACGTCCGTGGGTGTCCGTCAGCACACATAGGACGTCCGTGGGTGTCCGTCAGCACAAACAGAATGTCCGTGTGTGTCCGTCATCACACACTGGACGTCTGTGGCTGTGTGTGTGTGTCCGTGTGTGTCCGTCAGCACAAACAGGACGTCCGTGGCTGTCCATCAATACACATATCAGCACGTTGGTCCTTGGACTCAGCATGCTGGCCCTTCCCATGGACTGTTTGGATGATTTTGGCCCACGTGGGCTGTCTGTTCAGTACACACAGGACGTCCATGGGTGTCCGCCAGCACACACAAGACATCCCTGTCCGTCCATCAGCACACACAGGACATCTGTGGCTGTCCATTCGTGTTTGTGTGTGTCCGTCAGCACACACGCAGGACGTCCGTGGCTGTCCATCAGTACACATATCAGCTTGTTGGTCCTTGGACTCAGCACGCTGGCCCATCCCGTGGACTCTTTGGGTGACTTTGGCCCACGTGGGCTGTCTGTTCAATACACACAGGACGTCCGTGAGTGTCCGCCAGCACACACAAGACGTCTGTGGCTGTCCGTCAGCACACACAGGACGTCTGTGGCTGTCCGTGTGTGTCCGTTAGCACACAGGACGTCCGTGGGTGTCCGTCAGCACACACAGGACGTCCGTGGGTGTCCGTCAGCACAAACAGGATGTCCGTGTGTGTCCGTCAGCACACACTGGACGTCTGTGGCTGTGTGTGTGTGTCCGTCTGTGTCCGTCAGCACACACAGGACGTCTGTGGCTGTCCATCAGTACACATATCTGCACGTTGGTCCTTGGACTCAGCATGCTGGCCCTTCCAGTGGACTGTTTGGATGATTTTGGCCAACGTGTGCTGTCCGTTCAGTACACACATGACGTCCGTGGGTGTCCGCCAGCACACACAGGACGTCTGTGGCTGTCCGTGGGTGTCCGTCAACACACACAGGACGTCCGTGGCTGTCTGTGTGTGTCCATCAGCACACACAGGACGTTCGTGGCTGTCCATCAGTACACATATCAGAACGTTGGTCCTTTGACTCAGCACGCTGACCCTTCCCGTGGACTGTTCGGGTGATTTTGGCCTACGTGGGCTGTCTGTTCATTACACACAGGACGTCCGTGGGTGTCCGCCAGCACACATAGGACGTCTGTGGCTGTCTGTGGCAGTCTGTCAACACAGACAGGACGTCTGTGGCTGTCCGTGTGTGTCCGTCAGCACACACAAGACGTTCGTGCCTGTCCATCAGTACACATATCAGCACGTTGGTCCTTTGACTCAGCACGCTGACCCTTCCCGTGGACTGTTTGGGTATTTTTGCCCATGTGGGCTCTCTGTTAAGTACACACAGGACGTCCATGGGTGTCTGTCAGCACACACAAGACGTCCATGTGTGTCCGTCAGCACACACAGAACATCTGTGTGTGTCCATCAGCACAAACAGGACGTCCGATGCTGTCCGTGTGTGTCCGTGTGTGTCCTTCAGCACACACAAGACGTCCGTGGCTGTCCATCAGTACACATATCAGCACGTTGGTCCTTGGATTCAGCACGCTGGCCCTTCCCGTGGACTGTTTGGGTGATTTTGGCCCACGTGGGCTGTTTGTTCAGTACACATAGGACGTCGTTGGGTGTCCGCCAGCACACACATGTTGTACGTGGCTGTATGTGGCTGTCCGTCAGCACACACATGACGTCTGTGGCTGTCCGTGTGTGTCCGTTAGCACACAGGACGTCCGTGGGTGTCCGTCAGCACACATAGGACGTCCGTGGGTGTCCGTCAGCACAAACAGGATGTCCGTGTGTGTCCGTCATCACACACTGGACGTCTGTGGCTGTGTGTGTGTGTCCGTGTGTGTCCGTCAGCACACACAGGACGTCCGTGGCTGTCCATCAGTACACATATCAGCACGTTGGTCCTTGGACTCAGCATGCTGGCCCTTCCCATGGACTGTTTGGATGATTTTGGCCCACGTGGGCTGTCTGTTCAGTACACACAGGACGTCCATGGGTGTCCGCCAGCACACACAAGACATCCCTGTCCGTCCATCAGCACACACAGGACATCTGTGGCTGTCCATTCGTGTTTGTGTGTGTCCGTCAGCACACACGCAGGACGTCCGTGGCTGTCCATCAGTACACATATCAGCTTGTTGGTCCTTGGACTCAGCACGCTGGCCCATCCCGTGGACTCTTTGGGTGACTTTGGCCCACGTGGGCTGTCTGTTCAATACACACAGGACGTCCGTGAGTGTCCGCCAGCACACACAAGACGTCTGTGGCTGTCCGTCAGCACACACAGGACGTCTGTGGCTGTCCGTGTGTGTCCGTTAGCACACAGGACGTCCGTGGGTGTCCGTCAGCACACACAGGACGTCCGTGGGTGTCCGTCAGCACAAACAGGATGTCCGTGTGTGTCCGTCAGCACACACTGGACGTCTGTGGCTGTGTGTGTGTGTCCGTCTGTGTCCGTCAGCACACACAGGACGTCTGTGGCTGTCCATCAGTACACATATCTGCACGTTGGTCCTTGGACTCAGCATGCTGGCCCTTCCAGTGGACTGTTTGGATGATTTTGGCCAACGTGTGCTGTCCGTTCAGTACACACAGGACGTTCATGGGTGCCCGGCAGCGCACACAGGACGTACGTGTCTGTCCATCAGCACACACAGGACGTCTGTGGCTGTCTGTTCGTGTCTGTGTGTGTCCGTCAGCACACACACAGGACGTCCGTGGCTGTCCATCAGTACACATATCAGCTTGTTGGTCCTTGGACTCAGAACGCTGGCCCATCCCGTGGACTGTTTGGGTGACTTTGGCCCACGTGGGCTGTCTGTTCAATACACACAGGACGTCCGTGAGTGTCCGCCAGCACACACAAGACATCTGTGGCTGTCCGTCAGCACACACAGAACGTATGTGGCTGTCCGTTCGTGTCTGTGTGTGTCCGTCAGCACACACACAGGACGTCTGTGGCTGTCCATTAGTACACATATCAGCACGCTGGTCCTTGGACTCAGCACGCTGGCCCTTCCCGTGGACTGTTCGGGTTACCTAAGACCGGTGGCATTGGAAAGTGAGCGCAAAGATCTATCTTTTGTAAAAAGATGGGCTCAATCTAACGGTGGAAAGGTCTCCATCCATAGCTAAACATCTGACGCGTCTGTGCAGCTCTCCACTTAAAAGGCTCCAAAAGATACCAAAATCACCATATTTCTCCAGAACGTAGCTGAACCTGTAAATACTCTAAATAGACTCTATTTTGTAGTAAATATATATTAAAAAAACACCTATAGACCATGGCTAAAAATGGGTAAAATTCATGGTCGATCAGTGTCCATCAGCACACACAGGACGTCTGTGTGTGTCCATCAGCAAACACAGGACGTCTGTGGCTGTCCGTGTGTGTCCGTCAGCACACACATGACGTCTGTGGCTGTCCGTGGCAGTCCGTCAACACACACAGGACGTCTGTGGCTGTTTGTGTGTGTCCGTCAGCACACACAGGACGTATGTGGCTGTTCATCAGTACACATATCAGCATCTTGGTCCTTGGACTCAGTACGCTGGCCCTTCCCGTGGACTGTTTGGGTGATTTTGGCCCACGTGAGCTGTTTGTTCAGTACACACAGGACATCCGTGGGTGTCCGCCAGCACACACACGACGTCTGTGGCTGTCCATCAGCACACACAGGATGTCTGTGGCTGTCCGTTTGTGTCTGTGTGTGTCCGTCAGCACACACACAGGACGTCTGTGGCTGTCCATCAGTATACATATCAGCACGCTGGTCCTTGGACTCAGCACGCTGGCCCTTCCCGTGGACTGTTCGGGTGATTTTGGCCCACGTGGACTGTCTGTTCAGTACACACAGGATGTCCGTGGGTGTCCACCAGCACACACAGGACGTCTGTGGCTGTCCGTGGGTGTCCGTCAACACACACAGGACGTCCGTGGCTGTCTGTGTGTGTCCGTCAGCACACACAGAACGTCCGTGGCTGTACATCAGTACACATATAAGCACGTTGGTCCTTTGACTCAGCATGTTGGCCCTTCTCGTGGACTGTTTGGATGATTTTGGCCCACGTGGGCTGTCTGTTCAGTACACACAGGACGTCCGTGGGTGTCTGCCAGTACACACAGGACGTCCGTGTCCGTCCGTCAGCACACAAATGACATCTGTGGCTCTCCATTCGTGTCTGTGTGTGTCCGTCAGCACACACGCAGGACGTCCGTGGCTGTCCATCAGTACACATATCAGCTTGTTGGTCCTTGGACTCAGCACGCTGGCCCTTCCCGTGGACTGTTAGGGTGACTTTGGCCCAGGTGGGCTGTCTGTTCAGTACACACAGGACGTCCGTGAGTGTCCGCCAGCACACACAGGACGTCCGTGAGTGTCCGCCAGCACACACAAGACGTCCGTGGCTGTCCGTCAGCACACACAGGACGTCTGTGTCTGTCCGTTCGTGTCTGTGTGTGTCCGTCAGCACGCACACAGGATGTCTGTGGCTGTCCATTAGTACACATATCAGCACTCTGGTCCTTGGACTCAGCACGCTAGCCCTTCCTGTGGACTGTTCGGGTGATTTTGGCCCACGTGGGCTGTCTGTTCAGTACACACATGACATCCGTGGGTGTCCGCCAGCACACACAGGACGTCTGTGGCTGTTCGTGGGTGTCCGTCAACACACCCAGGACTTCCGTGGCTGTCTGTCTATGTCTGTCAGCACACACAGGACGTTCGTGGCTGTCCATCAGTACACATATCAGCACGTTGGCCCTTTGACTCAGCACGCTGGCCCTTCCCGTAGACTGTTCGGGTGATTTTGGCCCACGTGGGCTGTCTGTTCAGTACACACATGGCGTCCGTGGGTGTCCGCCAGCACACACATGACGTCTGTGGCTGTTCGTGGGTGTCCGTCAACACACACAGGACGTCTGTGGCTGTCTGTCTGTGTCTGTCAGCACACACATGACGTTCGTGGCTGTCCATCAGTACACATATCAGCACGTTGGCCCTTTGACTCAGCACGCTGGCCCTTCCCGTGGACTGTTTGGGTGATTTTGGCCCATGTGGGCTGTCTGTTCAGTACACACAGAACGTCCGTGGGTGTCCGTCAGCACACACAGAACGTCCGTGTATGTCGGTCAGCACAAACAGTACGTCCGTGGCTGTCCGTGTGTGTCCGTCAGCACACACAGGACGTCTGTGGCTGTCCATCAGTACATATATCAGCACGTTGGTCCTTGGACTCAGCACGCTGGCCCTTCCCGTGGACTGTTTGGGTGATTTTGGCCCACGTGGGCTGTTTGTTCACTACACACAGGACGTCCGTGGGTGTCTGCCAGCACACACAGGACGTCTGTGGCTGTCTGTGGCTGTCCGTCATCACACACAGAACGTCCGTGGCTGTCTGTGTGTGTCTGTGTGTGTCCGCCAGCACACACAGGACGTCCGTGGGTGTCCGTCAGCACAAACAGGACGTCCGTGTGTGTCCGTCAGCACACACAGGACGTCTGTGGCTGTCCTTGTGTGTCCCTCAGCACACACAAGACGTCCGTGGCTGTCCATCAGTACACATATCAGCACGTTGGTCCTTGGACTCAGCACGCTGGCCCTTCCCGTGGACTGTTTGGGTGATTTTGGCCCACGTGGGCTTTTTGTTCAGTACACACAGGACGTCCGTGGGTGTCCGCCAACACACACAGGTCGTCCGTGGCTGTCTGTCAGCATACACATGACGTCTGTGGCTGTCCATCAGTATACATATCAGCACGCTGCTCCTTTGACTCAGCACGTTGGCCCTTCCCGTGGACTGTTTGGGTAATTTTGGCCCATGTGGGCTGTCTGTTCAGTACACACAGGACATCTGTGGGTGCCCGTAAGCACACACAGGACGTCCGTGTGTGTCCGTCAGCACACACAGAACGTTTGTGTGTGTCCGTCAGCACACACAAGACGTCCGTGTGTGTCCGTCAGCACACACAGGACGTCTGTGGCTGTCCATCAGTACACATATCAGCACGTTGGTCCTTGGACTCAGTACGCTGGCCCTTCCCGTGGACTGTTTGGGTGATTTTGGCCCATGTGGGCTGTTTGTTCAGTACACACAGGACGTCCGTGGGTGTCCGCCAGCCCACACAGGTCGTCCGTGGCTGTATTTGGCTGTCCGTCAGCACAAACTGGACGTCCGTGGCTGTCCAGCTGTACACATATCAGCACGTTGGTCTTTGGAGTCAGCACGCTGGCCCTTCCAGTGGACTGTTTGGGTGATTTTGGCCAACGTGGGCTGTTTGTTCAGTACACACAGGACTTCCGTGGGTGTCCGCCAACACACACAGGTCGTCCGTGGCTGTCTGTCAGCATACACATGACGTCTGTGGCTGTCCGTTCGTGTCTGTGTGTGTCCGTCAGCACACACAGGACGTATGTGGCTGTTCATCAGTACACATATCAGCATCTTGGTCCTTGGACTCAGTACGCTGGCCCTTCCCGTGGACTGTTTGGGTGATTTTGGCCCACGTGAGCTGTTTGTTCAGTACACACAGGACATCCGTGGGTGTCCGCCAGCACACACATGACGTCTGTGGCTGTCCATCAGCACACACAGGATGTCTGTGGCTGTCCCTTTGTGTCTGTGTGTGTCCGTCAGCACACACACAGGACGTCTGTGGCTGTCCATCAGTATACATATCAGCACGCTGGTCCTTGGACTCCCTTCCCGTGGACTGTTCGGGTGATTTTGGCTTACGTGGGCTGTCTGTTCAGTACACACAGGATGTCCGTGGGTGTCCACCAGCACACACAGGACGTCTGTGGCTGTCCGTGGGTGTCCGTCAACACACACAGGACGTCCGTGGCTGTCTGTGTGTGTCCGTCAGCACACACAGAACGTCTGTGGCTGTACATCAGTACACATATAAGCACGTTGGTCCTTTGACTCAGCATGTTGGCCCTTCCCGTGGACTGTTTGGATGATTTTGGCCCACGTGGGCTGTCTGTTCAGTACACACAGGACGTCCGTGGGTGTCTGCCAGTACACACAGGACGTCCGTGTCCGTCCGTCAGCACACAAATGACATCTGTGGCTGTCCATTCGTGTCTGTGTGTGTCCGTCAGCACACACGCAGGACGTCCGTGGCTGTCCATCAGTACACATACCAGCTTGTTGGTCCTTGGACTCAGCACGCTGGCCCTTCCCGTGGACTGTTTGGGTGACTTTGGCCCAGGTGGGCTGTCTGTTCAGTACACACAGGACGTCCGTGAGTGTCCGCCAGCACACACAGGACGTCCGTGAGTGTCCGCCAGCACACACAGGACGTCCGTGGCTGTCCGTCAGCACACACAGGATGTCTGTGTCTGTCCGTTCGTGTCTGTGTGTGTCCGTCAGCACGCACACAGGATGTCTGTGGCTGTCCATTAGTACACATATCAGCACGCTGGTCCTTGGACTCAGCACGCTGGCCCTTCCCGTGGACTGTTCGGGTGATTTTGGCCCACGTGGGCTGTCTGTTCAGTACACACATGACATCCGTGGGTGTCCGCCAGCACACACAGGACGTCTGTGGCTGTTCGTGGGTGTCCGTCAACACACACAGGACGTCCGTGGCTGTCTGTCTATGTCTGTCAGCACACACAGGACGTTCGTGGCTGTCCATCAGTACACATATCAGCACGTTGGCCCTTTGACTCAGCACGCTGGCCCTTCCCGTAGACTGTTCGGGTGATTTTGGCCCACGTGGGCTGTCTGTTCAGTACACACATGGCGTCCGTGGGTGTCCGCCAGCACACACAGGACGTCTGTGGCTGTTCGTGGGTGTCCGTCAACACACACAGGACGTCTGTGGCTGTCTGTCTGTGTCTGTCAGCACACACATGACGTTCGTGGCTGTCCATCAGTACACATATCAGCACGTTGGCCCTTTGACTCAGCACGCTGGCCCTTCCCATGGACTGTTTGGGTGATTTTGGCCCATGTGGGCTGTCTGTTCAGTACACACAGAACGTCTGTGGGTGTCCGTCAGCACACACAGAACGTCCGTGTATGTCGGTCAGCACAAACAGTACGTCCGTGGCTGTCCGTGTGTGTCCGTCAGCACACACAGGACGTCTGTGGCTGTCCATCAGTACATATATCAGCACGTTGGTCCTTGGACTCAGCACGCAGGCCCTTCCCGTGGACTGTTTGGGTGATTTTGGCCCACGTGGGCTGTTTGTTCACTACACACAGGACGTCCGTGGGTGTCTGCCAGCACACACAGGACGTCTGTGGCTGTCTGTGGCTGTCCGTCATCACACACAGAACGTCCGTGGCTGTCTGTGTGTGTCCGTGTGTGTCCGTCAGCACACACAGGACGTCTGTGGGTGTCCGTCAGCACAAACAGGACGTCCGTGTGTGTCCGTCAGCACACACAGGACGTCTGTGGCTGTCCGTGTGTGTCCGTCAGCACACACAGACGTCCGTGGCTGTCCATCAGTACACATATCAGCACGTTGGTCCTTGGACTCAGCACGCTGGCCCTTCCCGTGGACTGTTTGGGTGATTTTGGCCCACGTGGGCTTTTTGTTCAGTACACACAGGACGTCCGTGGGTGTCTGCCAACACACACAGGTCGTCCGTGGCTGTCTGTCAGCATACACATGACGTCTGTGGCTGTCCATCAGTATACATATCAGCACGCTGCTCCTTTGACTCAGCACGCTGGCCCTTCCCGTGGACTGTTTGGGTGATTTTGGCCCACGTGAGCTGTTTGTTCAGTACACACAGGACATCCGTGGGTGTCCGCCAGCACACACATGACGTCTGTGGCTGTCCATCAGCACACACAGGATGTCTGTGGCTGTCCGTTTGTGTCTGTGTGTGTCCGTCAGCACACACACAGGACGTCTGTGGCTGTCCATCAGTATACATATCAGCACGCTGGTCCTTGGACTCCCTTCCCGTGGACTGTTCGGGTGATTTTGGCTTACGTGGGCTGTCTGTTCAGTACACACAGGATGTCCGTGGGTGTCCACCAGCACACACAGGACGTCTGTGGCTGTCCGTGGGTGTCCGTCAACACACACAGGACGTCCGTGGCTGTCTGTGTGTGTCCGTCAGCACACACAGAACGTCTGTGGCTGTACATCAGTACACATATAAGCACGTTGGTCCTTTGACTCAGCATGTTGGCCCTTCCCGTGGACTGTTTGGATGATTTTGGCCCACGTGGGCTGTCTGTTCAGTACACACAGGACGTCCGTGGGTGTCTGCCAGTACACACAGGACGTCCGTGTCCGTCCGTCAGCACACAAATGACATCTGTGGCTGTCCATTCGTGTCTGTGTGTGTCCGTCAGCACACACGCATGACGTCCGTGGCTGTCCATCAGTACACATACCAGCTTGTTGGTCCTTGGACTCAGCACGCTGGCCCTTCCCGTGGACTGTTTGGGTGACTTTGGCCCAGGTGGGCTGTCTGTTCAGTACACACAGGACGTCCGTGAGTGTCCGCCAGCACACACAGGACGTCCGTGAGTGTCCGCCAGCACACACAGGACGTCCGTGGCTGTCCGTCAGCACACACAAGATGTCTGTGTCTGTCCGTTCGTGTCTGTGTGTGTCCGTCAGCACGCACACAGGATGTCTGTGGCTGTCCATTAGTACACATATCAGCACGCTGGTCCTTGGACTCAGCACGCTGGCCCTTCCCGTGGACTGTTCGGGTGATTTTGGCCCACGTGGGCTGTCTGTTCAGTACACACATGACATCCGTGGGTGTCCGCCAGCACACACAGGACGTCTGTGGCTGTTCGTGGGTGTCCGTCAACACACACAGGACGTCTGTGGCTGTCTGTCTATGTCTGTCAGCACACACAGGACGTTCGTGGCTGTCCATCAGTACACATATCAGCACGTTGGCCCTTTGACTCAGCACGCTGGCCCTTCCCGTAGACTGTTCGGGTGATTTTGGCCCACGTGGGCTGTCTGTTCAGTACACACATGGCGTCCGTGGGTGTCCGCCAGCACACACAGGACGTCTGTGGCTGTTCGTGGGTGTCCGTCAACACACACAGGACGTCTGTGGCTGTCTGTCTGTGTCTGTCAGCACACACATGACGTTCGTGGCTGTCCATCAGTACACATATCAGCACGTTGGCCCTTTGACTCAGCACGCTGGCCCTTCCCATGGACTGTTTGGGTGATTTTGGCCCATGTGGGCTGTCTGTTCAGTACAAACAGAACGTCTGTGGGTGTCCGTCAGCACACACAGAACGTCCGTGTATGTCGGTCAGCACAAACAGTACGTCCGTGGCTGTCCGTGTGTGTCCGTCAGCACACACAGGACGTCTGTGGCTGTCCATCAGTACATATATCAGCACGTTGGTCCTTGGACTCAGCACGCAGGCCCTTCCCGTGGACTGTTTGGGTGATTTTGGCCCACGTGGGCTGTTTGTTCACTACACACAGGACGTCCGTGGGTGTCTGCCAGCACACACAGGACGTCTGTGGCTGTCTGTGGCTGTCCGTCATCACACACAGAACGTCCGTGGCTGTCTGTGTGTGTCCGTGTGTGTCCGTCAGCACACACAGGACGTCTGTGGGTGTCCGTCAGCACAAACAGGACGTCCGTGTGTGTCCGTCAGCACACACAGGACGTCTGTGGCTGTCCGTGTGTGTCCGTCAGCACACACAAGACGTCCGTGGCTGTCCATCAGTACACATATCAGCACGTTGGTCCTTGGACTCAGCACGCTGGCCCTTCCCGTGGACTGTTTGGGTGATTTTGGCCCACGTGGGCTTTTTGTTCAGTACACACAGGACGTCCGTGGGTGTCTGCCAACACACACAGGTCGTCCGTGGCTGTCTGTCAGCATACACATGACGTCTGTGGCTGTCCATCAGTATACATATCAGCACGCTGCTCCTTTGACTCAGCACGTTGGCCCTTCCCGTGGACTGTTTGGGTGATTTTGGCCCATGTGGGCTGTCTGTTCAGTACACACAGGACATCTGTGGGTGCCCGTAAGCACACACAGGACGTCCGTGTGTGTCCGTCAGCACACACAGAACGTTTGTGTGTGTCCGTCAGCACACACAAGACGTCCGTGTGTGTCCGTCAGCACACACAGGACGTCTGTGGCTGTCCATCAGTACACATATCAGCACGTTGGTCCTTGGACTCAGTACGCTGGCCCTTCCCGTGGACTGTTTGGGTGATTTTGGCCCATGTGGGCTGTTTGTTTAGTACACACAGGACGTCCGTGGGTGTCCGCCAGCCCACACAGGTCGTCCGTGGCTGTATTTGGCTGTCCGTCAGCACAAACAGGACGTCCGTGGCTGTCCAGCTGTACACATATCAGCACGTTGGTCCTTGGAGTCAGCACGCTGGCCCTTCCCGTGGACTGTTTGGGTGATTTTGGCCAACGTGGGCTGTTTGTTCAGTACACAAAGGACGTCCGTGGGTGTCCGCCAACACACACAGGTCGTCCGTGGCTATCTGTCAGCATACACATGACGTGTGTGGCTGTCCGTTCGTGTCTGTGTGTGTCCGTCAGCACACACAGGACGTATGTGGCTGTTCATCAGTACACATATCAGCATCTTGGTCCTTGGACTCAGTACGCTGGCCCTTCCCGTGGACTGTTTGGGTGATTTTGGCCCACGTGAGCTGTTTGTTCAGTACACACAGGACATCCGTGGGTGTCTGCCAGCACACACATGACGTCTGTGGCTGTCCATCAGCACACACAGGATGTCTGTGGCTGTCCGTTTGTGTCTGTGTGTGTCCGTCAGCACACACACAGGACGTCTGTGGCTGTCCATCAGTATACATATCAGCACGCTGGTCCTTGGACTCCCTTCCCGTGGACTGTTCGGGTGATTTTGGCCCACGTGGGCTGTCTGTTCAGTACACACAGGATGTCCGTGGGTGTCCACCAGCACACACAGGACGTCTGTGGCTGTCCGTGGGTGTCTGTCAACACACACAGGACGTCCGTGGCTGTCTGTGTGTGTCCGTCAGCACACACAGAACGTTTGTGGCTGTACATCAGTACACATATAAGCACGTTGGTCCTTTGACTCAGCATGTTGGCCCTTCCCGTGGACTGTTTGGATGATTTTGGCCCACGTGGGCTGTCTGTTCAGTACACACAGGACGTCCGTGGGTGTCTGCCAGTACACACAGGACGTCCGTGTCCGTCCGTCAGCACACAAATGACATCTGTGGCTGTCCATTCGTGTCTGTGTGTGTCCGTCAGCACACACGCAGGACGTCCGTGGCTGTCCATCAGTACACATATCAGCTTGTTAGTCCTTGGACTCAGCACGCTGGCCCTTCCCGTGGACTGTTTGGGTGACTTTGGCCCAGGTGGGCTGTCTGTTCAGTACACACAGGACGTCCGTGAGTGTCCGCCAGCACACACAGGACGTCCGTGAGTGTCCGCCAGCACACACAGGACGTCCGTGGCTGTCCGTCAGCACACACAGGACGTCTGTGTCTGTCCGTTCGTGTCTGTGTGTGTCCGTCAGCACGCACACAGGATGTCTGTGGCTGTCCATTAGTACACATATCAGCACGCTGGTCCTTGGACTCAGCACGCTGGCCCTTCCCGTGGACTGTTCGGGTGATTTTGGCCCACGTGGGCTGTCTGTTCAGTACACACATGACATCCGGGGGTGTCCGCCAGCACACACAGGACGTCTGTGGCTGTTCGTGGGTGTCCGTCAACACACACAGGACGTCCGTGGCTGTCTGTCTATGTCTGTCAGCACACACAGGACGTTCGTGGCTGTCCATCAGTACACATATCATCACGTTGGCCCTTTGACTCAGCACGCTGGCCCTTCCCGTAGACTGTTCGGGTGATTTTGGCCCACGTGGGCTGTCTGTTCAGTACACACATGGCGTCCGTGGGTGTCCGCCAGCACACACAGGACATCTGTGGCTGTTAGTGGGTGTCCGTCAACACACACAGGACGTCTGTGGCTGTCTGTCTGTGTCTGTCAGCACACACATGACGTTCGTGGCTGTCCATCAGTACACATATAAGCACGTTGGCCCTTTGACTCAGCACGCTGGCCCTTCCCATGGACTGTTTGGGTGATTTTGGCCCATGTGGGCTGTCTGTTCAGTACACACAGAACGTCTGTGGGTGTCCGTCAGCACACACAGAACGTCCGTGTATGTCGGTCAGCACAAACAGTACGTCCGTGGCTGTCCGTGTGTGTCCGTCAGCACACACAGGACGTCTGTGGCTGTCCATCAGTACATATATCAGCACGTTGGTCCTTGGACTCAGCACGCAGGCCCTTCCCGTGGACTGTTTTGGTGATTTTGGCCCATGTGGGCTGTTTGTTCACTACACACAGGACGTCCGTGGGTGTCTGCCAGCACACACAGGACGTCTGTGGCTGTCTGTGGCTGTCCGTCATCACACACAGAACGTCTGTGGCTGTCTGTGGCTGTCCGTCAGCACACACAGGACGTCTGTGGGTGTCCGTCAGCACAAACAGGACGTCCGTGTGTGTCCGTCAGCACACACAGGACGTCTGTGGCTGTCCGTGTGTGTCCGTCAGCACACACAAGACGTCCGTGGCTGTCCATCAGTACACATATCAGCACGTTGGTCCTTGGACTCAGCACGCTGGCCCTTCCCGTGGACTGTTTGGGTGATTTTGGCCCACGTGGGCTGTTTGTTCAGTACACACAGGACGTCCGTGGGTGTCCGCCAACACACACAGGTCGTCCGTGGCTGTCTGTCAGCATACACATGACGTCTGTGGCTGTCCATCAGTATACATATCAGCACGCTGCTCCTTTGACTCAGCACGTTGGCCCTTCCCGTGGACTGTTTGGGTGATTTTGGCCCATGTGGGCTGTCTGTTCAGTACACACAGGACATCTGTGGGTGCCCGTAAGCACACACAGGACGTCCGTGTGTGTCCGTCAGCACACACAGAACGTCTTTGTGTGTCCGTCAGCACACGCAAGACGTCCGTGTGTGTCCGTCAGCACACACAGGACGTCTGTGGCTGTCCATCAGTACACATATCAGCACGTTGGTCCTTGGACTCAGTACGCTGGCCCTTCCCGTGGACTGTTTGGGTGATTTTGGCCCACGTGGGCTGTTTGTTCAGTACACACAGGACGTCCGTGGATGTCCGCCAGCACACACAAGTCGTCCGTGGCTGTATGTGGCTGTCCGTCAGCACAAACAGGACGTCCGTGGCTGTCCATCTGTACACATATCAGCACGTTGGTCCTTGGACTCAGCACGCTGGCCCTTCCTGTGGACTGTTTGGATGATTTTGGCCCACGTGGGCTGTTTGTTCAGTACACACAGGACGTCCGTGGCTGTCTGTCTGAGTCTGTCAGCACACACAGGACGTTCGTGGCTGTCCATCAGTACACATATCAGCACGTTGGCCCTTTGACTCAGCACGCTGGCCCTTCCCGTGGACTGTTTGGGTGATTTTGGCCCATGTGGGCTGTCTGTTCAGTACACACAGAACGTCCGTGGGTATTCCGTCAGCACACACAGAACGTCCGTGTATGTCGGTCAGCACAAACAGTACGTCTGTGGCTGTCCGTGTGTGTCCGTCAGCACACACAGGACGTCTGTGGCTGTCCATCAGTACATATATCAGCACGTTGGTCCTTGGACTCAGCACGCTGGCCCTTCCCGTGGACTGTTTGGGTGATTTTGGCCCACGGGCTGTTTGTTCACTACACACAGGACGTCCGTGGTGTCCGCCAGCACCACACAGGACGACCGTGGCTGTCTGTGGGTCCGTCATCACACACAGGACGTCTGGCGTCTTATGCTGTGTCGTGTGTGTCCGTCCGCACACCACAGGACGTCCGTGGGTGTCCGTCGCAACAACCGGACGTCCGGTGTGTTTTTCTCCGTCAGCACATAACATGACGTCTGTGGCTGCCCGTGTGTGTCCGTCAGCACAACACAAGAACGTCTGTGGCTGTCCACAGTACACATATCAGCACGTTGGTCCTTGGACTCAGCACGCTGCCCTTCCCGTGGACTGTTTGGGTGATTTTGGCCCACGTGGGCTGTTGTCAGTAACACAGGACGTCCGTGGGTGTCCGCCAACACACACAGGTCGTCCGTGGCTGTCTGTCAGCATACACATGACGTCTGTGGCTGTACGTTCGTGTCTGTGTGGTGTCCGTCCGCACACACAGGACGTATGTGGTGTTCATCAGTACACATATCCAGCATCTTGGTCCTTGGTACTCAGTACGCTGGCCCCTTTCCGTGGACTGTTTGGGTGATTTTGGCCCACGTGAGCTGTTGTTCAGTACACACAGGACATCCGTGGGTGTCCTCCACACACACATGGACGTTTTTGGCTGTCCATCAGCACACACAGGACGTCTGTGGTGTCCGTGGTCTGTGTGGTCCGTTAGCCCACACACAGGCCAACGTCTGTGGGTCCACGTCCGTATACAGGACGTATCAGCACGCGTGGTCCTGTGGGACTCAGCACCGCATGGCCCTTCCCGGACTGTTCGTGTGATTTGGCCCCCGTAGGCGTCTGTTCAGTACACACGGCTGTCAGGGGGTCCGCCAGCACACACAGGACGCTGTGGCTGTCGTGGGTGTCCGTCAACACACACAGGCCGTCCGTGGCTGTCTTGTGTGTCCGTCAGCACACACAGAACGTCTGTGGCTGTCCATCAGTACACATATCAGCCCGTTGGTCCT
>NW_026016793.1:0-46558 GCF_020379485.1 Brassica napus | reverse complement strand
CAGGATGAAATCAATCTGTTAAGAAGCTTGATTTGGATACATAAAGTGGTGGAGAATCACCAGGAAGTTGAAATTAATCTCATAGGAGTTGGGATGAAGAAGTTATCCCACTTTCTAATCAGGTGATTCCAGTTTCCCAGTTTGGGAATGGAGACAGCTTCTTCGTCGTTCCAATAACACCAGATGAATCACTTTGTAAGAAGCTTGATTTGGATTACATAAAGTGGTGGAGAATCACAGGAAGTTGAATTTATCTCATAGGAGTTGGATGAAGAAGTTATCCCACTTTCTAATCAGGTGATTCCAGTTTCCCAGTTTGGGAATAGGAACAGCTTCTTCGTCGTTCCAATCAAACCAGGATGAAATCACTTTGTAAGAAGCTTGATTTGGATACATTAAGTGGTGGAGAATCACCAGGAAAGTTGAATTAATTCTCATAGGATTGGGGATGAAGAGTTATCCCACTTTCTAATCAGGTGATTCCAGTTTCCCAGTTGGGAATAGGACAGCTTCTTCGTCGTTCCAATAAACCAGGATGAATCATTTGTAGAAGCTTGATTTGGATACATTAAAGTGGAGTGGAGAAACACCAGGAAGTTGAATAAATCTCATAGGAGTTGGGATGAAGAAGTTATCCCACTTTCTAATCAGGTGATTCCAGTTTCCCAGTTTGGGAATAGGACAGCTTCTTCGTCGTTCCAATCAAACCAGGATGAATCACTTTGTAAGAAGCTTGATTTGGATACATAAAGTGGTGGAGAATCACCAGGAAGTTGAATAAATCTCATAGGAGTTGGGATGAAGAAGTATCCCACTTTCTAATCAGGTGATTCCAGTTTCCCAGTTTGGGAATAGGACAGCTTCTTCGTCGTTCCAATCAAACCAGGATGAATCACTTTGTAAGAAGCTGATTTGGATACATAAAGTGGTGGAGAATCACCAGGAAGTTGAATTAATCTCATAGGAGTTGGGATGAAGAAGTTATCCCACTTTCTAATCAGGTGATTCCAGTTTCCCAGTTTGGGAATAGGACAGCTTCTTCGTCGTTCAATAACAACCAGGATGAATCACTTTGTAAGAAGCTTGATTTGGATACATAAAGTGGTGGAGAATCACCAGGAAGTTGAATAAATCTCATAGGAGTTGGATGAAGAAGTTATCCCACTTTCTAACAGGTGATTCCAGTTTCCCAGTTGGGAATAGGACAGCTTCTTCGTCGTTCCAATAACACCAGGATGAATAACTTTGTAAGAAGCTTGATTTGGATACATAAAGTGGTGGAGAAGAAACCAGGAAGTTGAATAAATCTCATAGGAGTTGGGATGAAGAAGTTATCCCACTTTCTAATCAGGTGATTCCAGTTTCCCAGTTGGGAATAGGACAGCTTCTTCGTCGTTCCAATCAAACCAGGATGAATCACTTTGTAAGAAGCTTGATTTGGATACATAAAGTGGTGGAGAATCACCAGGAAGTTGAATTAATCTCATAGGAGTTGAGATGAAGAAATTATCCCACTTTCTAATCAGGTGATTCCAGTTTCCCAGTTTGGGAATAGGACAGCTTCTTCGTCGTTCCAATCAAACCAGGATGAATCACTTTGTAAGAAGCTTGATTGGATACATAAAGTGGTGGGAGAGAATCACCAGGAAGTTGAATTAATCTCATAGGAGTTGGGATGAAGAAGTTATCCCACTTTCTAATCAGGTGATTCCAGTTTCCCAGTTTGGGAATAGGACAGCTTCTTCGTCGTTCCAATCAAACCAGGATGAATCACTCTGTAAAGAAGCTTGATTTGGATACATAAAGTGTTGGAGAATCACCAGGAAGTTGAATAATCTCATAGGAGTTGGGATGAAGAAGTTATCCCACTTTCTAATCAGGTGATTCCAGTTTCCCAGTTTGGAATAGGACAGCTTCTTCGTCGTTCCAATCAAACCAGGATGAATCACTTTGTAAGAAGCTTGATTTGGATACATAAAGTGGTGGAGAATCACCAGGAAGTTGAATAAATCTCATAGGAGTTGGGATGAAGAAGTTATCCCACTTTCTAATCAGGTGATTCCAGTTTCCAGTTTGGGAATAGGACAGCTTCTTCGTCGTTCCAATAAACCAGGATGAATCACTTTGTAAGAGCTTGATTGGATACATAAAGTGGTGGAGAATCACCAGGAAGTTGAATTAATCTCATAGGAGTTGGGATGAAGAAGTTATCCCACTTTCTAATCAGGTGATTCCAGTTTCCCAGTTGGGGAATAGGACAGCTTCTTCGTCGTTCCAATCAAACCAGGATGAATCACTTGTAAGAAGCTTGATTTGGATACATAAAGTGTTGGAGAATCACCAGGAAGTTGAATAAATCTCATAGGAGTTGGGATGAAGAAGTTATCCCACTTTCTAATCAGGTGATTCCAGTTTCCCAGTTTGGGAATAGGACAGCTTCTTCGTCGTTCCAATAACACCAGGATGAATCACTCTGTAAGAAGCTTGATTTGGATACATAAAGTGGTGGAGAATCACCAGGAAGTTGAATAAATCTCATAGGAGTTGGGATGAAGAAGTTATCCCACTTTCTAATCAGGTGATTCCAGTTCCCAGTTTGGGAATAGGACAGCTTCTCGTCGTCGTTCCAATCAAACCAGGATGAATCACTTGTAAGAAGCTTGATTTGGATACATAAAGTGGTGGAGAATCACCAGGAAGTTGAATAAATCTCATAGGAGTTGGGATGAAGAAGTTATCCCACTTCTAATCAGGTGATTCCAGTTTCCCAGTTTGGGAATAGGACAGCTTCTTCGTCGTTCCAATCAAACCAGGATGAATCACTCTGTAAGAAGCTTGATTTGGATACATAAAGTGTTGGAGAATCACCAGGAAGTTGAATAAATCTCATAGGAGTTGGGATGAAGAAGTTATCCCACTTTCTAATCAGGTGATTCCAGTTTCCCAGTTTGGGAATAGGACAGCTTCTTCGTCGTTCCAATCAAACCAGGATGAATCACTTTGTAAGAAGCTTGATTTGGATACATAAAGTGGTGGAGAATCACCAGGAAGTTGAATAAATCTCATAGGAGTTGGGATGAAGAAGTTATCCCACTTTCTAATCAGGTGATTCCAGTTTCCCAGTTTGGGAATAGGACAGCTTCTTCGTCGTTCCAATCAAACCAGGATGAATCACTCTGTAAGAAGCTTGATTGGATACATAAAGTGGTGGAGAATCACCAGGAAGTTGAATAAATCTCATAGGAGTTGGGATGAAGAAGTTATCCCACTTTCTAATCAGGTGATTCCAGTTTCCCAGTTTGGGAATAGGACAGCTTCTTCGTCGTTCCAATCAAACCAGGATGAATCACTTTGTAAGAAGCTTGATTTGAATACATAAAGTGGTGGAGAATCACCAGGAAGTTGAATTATCTCATAGGAGTTGATGAAAGAAGTTATCCCACTTTCTAATCAGGTGATTCCAGTTTCCCAGTTTGGGAATAGGACAGCTTCTTCGTCGTTCCAATCAAACCAGGATGAATCACTTTGTAAGAAGCTTGATTTGGATACATAAAGTGGTGGAGAATCACCAGGAAGTTGAATAAATCTCATAGGAGTTGGGATGAAGAAGTTATCCCACTTTCTAATCAGGTGATTCCAGTTTCCCAGTTTGGGAATAGGACAGCTTCTTCGTCGTTCCAATCAAACCAGGATGAATCACTTTGTAAAAAGCTTGATTTGGATACATAAAGTGGTGGAGAATCACCAGGAAGTTGAATTAATCTCATAGGAGTTGGGATGAAGAAGTTATCCCACTTTCTAATCAGGTGATTCCAGTTTCCCAGTTTGGGAATAGGACAGCTTCTTCGTCGTTCCAATCAACACCAGGATGAATCACTTTGTAAGAAGCTTGATTTGGATACATAAAGTGGTGGAGAATCACCAGGAAGTTGAATAAATCTCATAGGAGTTGGGATGAAGAAGTTATCCCACTTTCTAATCAGGTGATTCCAGTTTCCCAGTTTGGGAATAGGACAGCTTCTTCGTCGTTCCAATAACCAGGATGAATCACTTTGTAAGAAGCTTGATTTGGATACATAAAGTGGTGGAGAAGAATCACCAGGAAGTTGAATAAATCTCATAGGAGTTGGGATGAAGAAGTTATCCCACTTTCTAATCAGGTGATTCCAGTTTCCCAGTTTGGGAATAGGACAGCTTCTTCGTCGTTCCAATAACACCAGGATGAATCACTTGTAAGAAGCTTGATTTGGATACATAAAGTGGTGGAGAAAACCACCGGAAGTTGAATAAATCTCATAGGAGTTGGGATTGAAGAAGTTATCCCACTTTCTAATCAGGTGATTCCAGTTTCCCAGTTGGGAATAGGACAGCTTCTTCGTCGTTCCAATACACCAGGATGAATCACTTGTAAGAAGCTTGATTTGGATACATAAAGTGGTGGAGAATCACCAGGAAGTTGAATAAATCTCATAGGAGTTGGGATGAAGAAGTTATCCCACTTTCTAATCAGGTGATTCCAGTTTCCCAGTTTGGGAATAGGACAGCTTCTTCGTCGTTCCAATCAAACCAGGATGAATCACTTTGTAAGAAGCTTGATTTGGATACATAAAGGTGGAGAATCACCAGGAAGTTGAATAATCTCATAGGAGTTGGGATGAAGAAGTTATCCCACTTTCTAATCAGGTGATTCCAGTTTCCCAGTTTGGGAATAGGACAGCTTCTTCGTCGTTCCAATCAAACCAGGATGAATCACTTTGTAAGAAGCTTGATTTGGAGTTGGAGAATCACCAGGAAGTTGAATAAATCTCATAGGAGTTGGGATGAAGAAGTTATCCCACTTTCTAATCAGGTGATTCCAGTTTCCCAGTTTGGGAATAGGACAGCTTCTTCGTCGTTCCAATAACAACCAGGATGAATCACTTTGTAAGAAGCTTGATTTGGATACATAAAGTGGTGGAGAATCACCAGGAAGTTGAATAAATCTCATAGGAGTGGGGGATGAAGAAGTTATCCCACTTTCTAATCAGGTGATTCCAGTTTCCCAGTTTGGGAATAGGACAGCTTCTTCGTCGTTCCAATCAAACCAGGATGAATCACTTTGTAAGAAGCTTGATTTGGATACATAAAGTGGTGGAGAATCACCAGGAAGTTGAATTAATCTCATAGGAGTTGGGATGAAGAAGTTATCCCACTTTCTAATCAGGTGATTCCAGTTTCCCAGTTGGGAATAGGACAGCTTCTTCGTCGTTCCAATCAAACCAGGATGAATCACTTTGTAAGAAGCTTGATTTGGATACATAAAGTGGTGGAGAATCACCAGGAAGTTGAATTAATCTCATAGGAGTTGGGATGAAGAAGTTATCCCACTTTTTAATCAGGTGATTCCAGTTTCCCAGTTTGGGAATAGGACAGCTTCTTCGTCGTTCCAATCAAACCAGGATGAATCACTTTGTAAGAAGCTTGATTTGATACATAAAGTGGTGGAGAAACACCAGGAAGTTGAATAAATCTCATAGGAGTTGGATGAAGAAGTTATCCCACTTTCTAATCAGGTGATTCCAGTTTCCCAGTTTTAGATTTCGGTGATTAACAATGATTCAGTCTAATCTGAGAATAAAGTGATTTGGATAAGAACAAGAGAGAGAGACTAAGAGAGTGAGACTGAAAAAGTCCATACCATAAACTTTATTAATGGTGAGGTTAAATATTTATAAGACAGCTACAGGTTTCCAAAATCAATGGGCACTATGAAGCATGTGAAGTCAAAGGTGCTTAGAGATGGAGGATAAGAGGACTTGAATGCTTCTCTCTTACAAGTTGGTTGTAACAGCCATGGCATGCTCTCCCTTATCCTCTAAGGTTATTGATCATTCTCATCTTGAATAACTCTTCCGCGTTACCATTTCACATTGGGCAAGGTGGTAAGTTTTGGTCGAGGCTGGATGGTACGGACTGTAAATCTTGTACGGATTTGTTACGGAAGTCTCGTTACATCTCTACTTCAAAATCCACTCTGCCTCAGTTTCATCCTCAACTCCTCTTCTCTTCTCACTTATATGCTTACTCAACCAACACTCCCCCTAAGCTTGCTTTGTGAAAGCATAAGCTTGGAAAGCCACAAGATTTCCTCATTAAAACCTCACCAAAGAAAACCCAATGGGATAAAACTTTGATGAGGGAAAAAGTTTAAAGTTTGCAGCTAAGGGGATTAGCTCCTTCTCGTCCCAAGATCAATGAGGCCAACCTGATGTGAATGGATCCATTGTCTTCTGTTTGCAGCCTTGTGAAACACCGCTAGTTGATCTTCACTCATGTGTAGCATGGCAAGATAACCCCTAGCACAAAATCAGCTCACCTTGTGACAATCAACTTCAATGTGCTTGGTCCTCTCGTGAAACACCGAGTGGATGCATGTGGATGGCAGCTTGATTGTCACAATGCAGTGTCATTGGAGTTGCTTGATCAATCTCAAGTGCTTCAAGGATGCCTTTGATCCATACAACTTTGGTGAGCTTCAGATGGCTCTATACTCGGCTTCTGCACTTGAACATGACACTACCTTCTGCTTCTTGCTTTTCCAGTACAAAGTTGATCCAATGACTGTGCAATAGCCTGTGGTGATCCTGTCTGCTCTATCACCAGCCCAATCCGCATCACAATATCCTACAACCTCAGTACTCTTGTTACATCCCATCCATAATCAAGACCAGTAGTTCATCAGATTCAGAAAGATCCTTTCCACCATCCGCCAGTGGTGCTCCTTAGGAACTTGCATGTTTGACTGACTTGATTCAACGCAAAGACACATCAGGTCTAGTAATGGTAAGATAGATCAACTTCCCCACTAGCTTCCTATACAGCTTAGGATCCTGGAATGGCTTGCTATCTCAATCTCCCCCTCACGTGGAACCTTGTAACCATCCTCCATTGGCATCTTGGCTGTCTTTTCCTCCATAGGATCTGCTCCTCAATAGATCAATCACATACTTCCTTTGAGACATAAACAATCCTTCCTGTGATCTGCATATCTCAATCCCAAGAAAATACTTCATTCCCAAGTCTTTAATCTCAAAGCTTGCCTGAGAGACTCCTTTGTAGCCTGATGCCTTCCTTATCACTGCCTGTGATGATGATATCATCCACATACACAAGCAATACCCAATACCAGATGATGGTGGTAGGGTAAAGAGGTGTGATCCAATTGAATTCCTGAAGAACCTCTCCATTCAGTGTAGTACTCAACTTGTTGTACCACGCCCTTGGAGACTGCTGAGACATAGATAGCTTCTCAACTCAAAACATTACCCTTCTTTATAGATGTTCAAGACCTGGTGGTGGATGCATGTATACTTCATCTTCCAACTCTCTTGAAGGAATGCATTCTTCACATCCATTTGCCACAAAATCCCACTCAAGATTCACAGCTAAAGATAACACATCCTGATAGTATGAAGTTTAGCCACAGGAGCAAAGGTCTAAACAAGTCCTCACCATAGTCTGGTAAACCCTCTTGCCACCACTAGACTTGCGCCTCTCTATTCTTCATCAGGATGAAACTTGATTGTGAACACCCATTTACTAGTCACTGCCTTCTTCCTTTAGGCAGCTCACTCTCATACCATGTTTATTCTAATCATGGCTCGGACTCATCAGCGACTGAATCTCTCCACTCTTTAAAGCCATGCTTCTTCATATGTCCTTGGAATATGCTCTCATCCAAGCTTACTGGAAGGCTATAGCTCGTCGGAAAACTCTGCAAAGGACACATAGCTTGAGAAGGATGCTCCACAGCCTGGGCATTGTAGTACACTCTCGTGTTTACCCAGTTGAAGCATCTCTCTTCACCCTTGTGCTCCTCCTTAGCTCCTGAATTGTTCTTCTTGTGTTCTTGCCTATCTCACTGATTGAGCACCACTCTATTTGACCATCAGATCTATCCCAATCTCCCTAGACTGAGTACCACTCTATCTGACCAGTAGACTTCTTGCCATCTCCACTAGACTGAGCACCACTCTCTACTCCTGTGTCATCTCTTGATTATGCTGGCCTGAATCTTCTTGATTGTGCACTTGCTCATGAGATTCAGTTCCATTCCCCTCTCATGATCAAGAGGAGTTGTTCTTTCAGCTTCACTAGTAGGATGAAGACTCTCTTCTTCAGATTCCTGATCCTGGGATAAACCCTATCCTAGCTTCTCCAACAGCACCCTCAGTGTTGTTGCTCTATCAGATGGAGCTGAGACAAATCCTTCAGATTTTCCCACTCCTTCTTCATAATACCCTTGGATTCAATAAACTTCACTTCTCTAGATACCATCACTCTCCTTGCTTCAGGATCATAGCACTTGTATCCCTTCTGAGTGATAGAGTATCCAATAAACTGGCCTTGACTCTTTGCCTCCAGTGTTTCTTGTTCTCCTGGAGTCATGACATAGCATACACACCCAAATATCTCGTAGGTGATCAATAAAAGGCTTGCTCTATTCAGCACCTCAAATGGAGACAGATTCTTCAGTATCTTGGTTGGGACCCGGTTGATGAGGTAGCAAGCAGTTTGAACAGCATCTCCCAAAATCTTTTTGGGACATTGCATGAAACATCATCGACCTAGCAACCTCCATCAAGTGCCTATTCTTCCTCTCAGCTACACCATTCGCTGTGTGGTGTTGTGGACAACTGGTCTGATGCACAATCCCATGCTTGGCTAGATGACTCTGAAGGCATTGCTGATGTATTCACCTCCGTGTCTGATCTCAGTACCTCACAGTAGCATTGTATTGATTAGATACATATGCTTGGAAGTTCATAACGCTTCTAGCACCTTATCTTTAGATGGAACAATGTGAGCCATGTATACTTAGACTTCTCATCAATGAATGTCACAAAGATTTATGGCTGTCTCTAGACATGCAGGAGCGGTCCACACATCCGAGTGAACTAGATCAAAGCAATGCTCATAGTAGTCTTAGATGTGGGAAAACAGTCCTACAATGTTTCCAATATGCATGCTTCACAATCCAAGTGATTGAATGACAATTAGGGATTATCAACTCAATGGCACGAGCATGAGGGTGTCCTAATCTAGCATGCCAAGTAATACTATCAATCTTCTCAGCAGTACTACTCAAGCAACTAGAATCAAAGGATTAGAGGTCTTAGCCAAGTCGAGGTGGTATAGCTGATTTTTGCTGTCTCCTCTGCCAATGACTCTCCCAGTCTTCAAATCTTGGAACTCAACTTCATCAGGTCTGAATACACTTGACAATCAAGATCAATGGTAGCTTTCTCACAGATAATAGATTTGAAGTGAACTGAGGCATATAGAAAGCAGCCGTGTCTTCTCAAACAGTTTGAGCTTTCCACTCCTTCTATTGGGATCATAGCACATTAGCTATCTTAACACTCCTGTTGCAGCTTGATCTCATTATGAGCTCCTATCACTGATCATATGATGACTTGCTCCAGAATCAATCACCATGGGTTTAGAAGCTCCGGATTGTATAGTATGCTTCTTGCTTGCTGTTAAGGCTTGTACATTTTCCATGAACACTCTCCATTCCTCCTGGTGATGCGATCATCAGCTCCACTCCCTTTCTCCTGCTCCCTTAACACCCCACTGTCTCTACTGATTCCCCATGTAGGCTGAGTAAGAAACACTCTCCCACAACTCTCTTCTACCCTTTCCTATGTTGATAGGAGCTTTGGATAGCATTCTGACCTTTCTTCTTCGGAAGCCCTCACTCCTACTCCCGGTTAGCCTCCATGAGCCCTCACTCCTACATGGTTAGCTTCTGGAAGCTCCACTCCTACTCCCAGTTGGCTTCCATGAGCTCTCACTCCTACTCATGGTAGCCTCTCATCATCTCTCATTATCTCATACGCCCTTCTTATAAGCCCACAAATCTCTTCCATTTCCGGAAGCTGTTCCCTCTTAGAACCATCTCTACCAGCCACCATATGATGACTCCATGCTGCCAAGAGCTTCAAGACCGTCTCTTGCTCTTGTGTAGTATCCCCATCCACATGGGATCTCAACCCTTGTAGTTAACCCACAAAGTTGTTGTAGCTTCCTCACATGGTTATTGAACTCTTCTCTTCCTGGTTTACTCCACTGATCACCTTCTTGACTTCATACACTCTCCTAAGACTGATCTTGTTCTCATAAACATCTTCAATCTTCTCAAGCAGTGTACTTTCTTCAAGACTAAAGCAAACTTCCACTTGTTTCTCTTGCTGTCTGATCTTTCTCAGCAGCTACCCTTCAAAGACTCTTCCTTCTCATGGTTTCTCCAAACTCCACACCTCTTCAGAGTCGCTTTCATTTGTGAGAACCACCCCCACTCATTTCTCTATCTTCCTTTCTCTTCAAGCCTTGCTGAACCACACGCTAGACCCATCCTGACCTTGTCAAACACCTAAAGGGACTCCCTTGAAGCTGACTCTCCAAAAGAAACACCAACAGACACAAACTTGACTTTTAAAGGATCTAGCTCTCGAAACTCTCAAGAACTCTCAAGAACACTCAAGAACATTTAGAAACGAAATCACTCTCTCCTTTGAACGAACCTGGCTCTGATACCATCTTAGATTTGGGATTTAAGAAGTGATTAAGTCTAATCTGAGATTAAAGAGATTGGAGATTAAGAACAAGAGAGAGAGATTAAGAGAGAGAGACTCAAAACTCCATAAATTTATTAATGAGTGAGGTTACATATTATAAGAGAGCTACAAGGTTTCCAAAACTCGAAAGGGGGCACTATTGAAAGCTTGGAAGTCAAGGTTGCTTTCAGAATGGACGGATAAGAGGAACTCGCATGCTTCCTCTCCTTACAGCTGTAACAGCCTGGCATTGCTCTTCCCTTATCTCTCAACGTTCTGATCATTTCTCTTGAGTAACTCTTCCCGCGTTACCATTCAATTGGGAATGCATGGTAAGTTTTTGGTCGGGCTTGGATGGTACGGAATGTACGGCTTGTACGGCCTTTGTACGGACGTCGTACCATCCTCTCTCTTAAACTCCACTGCTCATATCTTCATTCCTCCTCCTCTTCTTCTCATTATATGCTTAACTCAGGTCAACCCAGTTTGGAATAGGACAGCTTCTTCGTCGTTCCAATCAAACCAGGATGAATCACTTTGTAAGAAGCTTGATTTGGATACATAAAGTGGTGGAGAATCACCAAGGAAGTTGAATAAATCTCATAGGAGTTGGGATGAAGAAGTTATCCCACTTTCTAATCAGGTGATTCCAGTTTCCCAGTTTGGGAATAGGACAGCTTCTTCGTCGTTCCAATCAACACCAGGATGAATCACTTTGTAAGAAGCTTGATTTGGATACATAAAGTGTGGAGAATCACCAGGAAGTTGAATAAATCTCATAGGAGTTGGGATGAAGAAGTTATCCCACTTTCTAATCAGGTGATTCCAGTTTCCCAGTTTGGGAATAGGACAGCTTCTTCGTCGTTCCAATCAAACCAGGATGAATCACTTTGTAAGAAGCTTGATTTGGATACATAAAGTGGTGGAGAATCACCAGGAAGTTGAATAAATCTCATAGGAGTTGGGATGAAGAAGTTATCCCACTTTCTAATCAGGTGATTCCAGTTTCCCAGTTTGGGAATAGGACAGCTTCTTCGTCGTTCCAATCAAACCAGGATGAATCACTTTGTAAGAAGCTTGATTTGGATACATAAAGTGGTGGAGAATCACCAGGAAGTTGAATAAATCTCATAGGAGTTGGGATGAAGAAGTTATCCCACTTTCTAATCAGGTGATTCCAGTTTCCCAGTTTGGGAATAGGACAGCTTCTTCGTCGTTCCAATAACACCAGGATGAATCACTTTGTAAGAAGCTTGATTTGGATACATAAAGTGTTGGAGAATCACCAGGAAGTTGAATAAATCTCATAGGAGTTGGGATGAAGAAGTTATCCCACTTTCTAATCAGGTGATTCCAGTTTCCCAGTTTGGGAATAGGACAGCTTCTTCGTCGTTCCAATCAAACCAGGATGAATCACTTTGTAAGAAGCTTGATTTGGATACATAAAGTGGTGGAGAATCACCAGGAAGTTGAATAAATCTCATAGGAGTTGGGATGAAGAAGTTATCCCACTTTCTAATCAGGTGATTCCAGTTTCCCAGTTTGGGAATAGGACAGCTTCTTCGTCGTTCCAATAACACCAGGATGAATCACTTTGTAAGAAGCTTGATTTGGATACATAAAGTGGTGGAGAATCACCAGGAAGTTGAATAAATCTCATAGGAGTTGGGATGAAGAAGTTATCCCACTTTCTAATCAGGTGATTCCAGTTTCCCAGTTTGGGAATAGGACAGCTTCTTCGTCGTTCCAATAAACCAGGATGAATCACTTTGTAAGAAGCTTGATTTGGATACATAAAGTGGTGGAGAATCACCAGGAAGTTGAATAAATCTCATAGGAGTTGGGATGAAGAAGTTATCCCACTTTCTAATCAGGTGATTCCAGTTTCCCAGTTTGGGAATAGGACAGCTTCTTCGTCGTTCCAATAAACCAGGATGAATCACTTTGTAAGAAGCTTGATTTGGATACATAAAGTGGTGGAGAATCACCAGGAAGTTGAATAAATCTCATAGGAGTTGGGATGAAGAAGTTATCCCACTTTCTAATCAGGTGATTCCAGTTTCCCAGTTTGGGAATAGGACAGCTTCTTCGTCGTTCCAATAAACCAGGATGAATCACTTTGTAAGAAGCTTGATTTGGATACATAAAGTGGTGGAGAATCACCAGGAAGTTGAATAAATCTCATAGGAGTTGGGATGAAGAAGTTATCCCACTTTCTAATCAGGTGATTCCAGTTTCCCAGTTTGGGAATAGGACAGCTTCTTCGTCGTTCCAATCAAACCAGGATGAATCACTTTGTAAGAAGCTTGATTTGGATACATAAAGTGGTGGAGAATCACCAGGAAGTTGAATAAATCTCATAGGAGTTGGGATGAAGAAGTTATCCCACTTTCTAATCAGGTGATTCCAGTTTCCCAGTTTGGGAATAGGACAGCTTCTTCGTCGTTCCAATCAAACCAGGATGAATCACTTTGTAAGAAGCTTGATTTGGATACATAAAGTGTTGGAGAATCACCAGGAAGTTGAATAAATCTCATAGGAGTTGGGATGAAGAAGTTATCCCACTTTCTAATCAGGTGATTCCAGTTTCCCAGTTTGGGAATAGGACAGCTTCTTCGTCGTTCCAATAAACCAGGATGAATCACTTTGTAAGAAGCTTGATTTGGATACATAAAGTGGTGGAGAATCACCAGGAAGTTGAATAAATCTCATAGGAGTTGGGATGAAGAAGTTATCCCACTTTCTAATCAGGTGATTCCAGTTTCCCAGTTTGGGAATAGGACAGCTTCTTCGTCGTTCCAATCAAACCAGGATGAATCACTTTGTAAGAAGCTTGATTTGGATACATAAAGTGGTGGAGAATCACCAGGAAGTTGAATAAATCTCATAGGAGTTGGGATGAAGAAGTTATCCCACTTTCTAATCAGGTGATTCCAGTTTCCCAGTTTGGGAATAGGACAGCTTCTTCGTCGTTCCAATCAAACCAGGATGAATCACTTTGTAAGAAGCTTGATTTGGATACATAAAGTGGTGGAGAATCACCAGGAAGTTGAATAAATCTCATAGGAGTTGGGATGAAGAAGTTATCCCACTTTCTAATCAGGTGATTCCAGTTTCCCAGTTTGGGAATAGGACAGCTTCTTCGTCGTTCCAATCAAACCAGGATGAATCACTTTGTAAGAAGCTTGATTTGGATACATAAAGTGGTGGAGAATCACCAGGAAGTTGAATAAATCTCATAGGAGTTGGGATGAAGAAGTTATCCCACTTTCTAATCAGGTGATTCCAGTTTCCCAGTTTGGGAATAGGACAGCTTCTTCGTCGTTCCAATCAAACCAGGATGAATCACTTTGTAAGAAGCTTGATTTGGATACATAAAGTGGTGGAGAATCACCAGGAAGTTGAATAAATCTCATAGGAGTTGGGATGAAGAAGTTATCCCACTTTCTAATCAGGTGATTCCAGTTTCCCAGTTTGGGAATAGGACAGCTTCTTCGTCGTTCCAATCAAACCAGGATGAATCACTTTGTAAGAAGCTTGATTTGGATACATAAAGTGGTGGAGAATCACCAGGAAGTTGAATAAATCTCATAGGAGTTGGGATGAAGAAGTTATCCCACTTTCTAATCAGGTGATTCCAGTTTCCCAGTTTGGGAATAGGACAGCTTCTTCGTCGTTCCAATCAAACCAGGATGAATCACTTTGTAAGAAGCTTGATTTGGATACATAAAGTGGTGGAGAATCACCAGGAAGTTGAATAAATCTCATAGGAGTTGGGATGAAGAAGTTATCCCACTTTCTAATCAGGTGATTCCAGTTTCCCAGTTTGGGAATAGGACAGCTTCTTCGTCGTTCCAATAAACCAGGATGAATCACTTTGTAAGAAGCTTGATTTGGATACATAAAGTGGTGGAGAATCACCAGGAAGTTGAATAAATCTCATAGGAGTTGGGATGAAGAAGTTATCCCACTTTCTAATCAGGTGATTCCAGTTTCCCAGTTTGGGAATAGGACAGCTTCTTCGTCGTTCCAATCAAACCAGGATGAATCACTTTGTAAGAAGCTTGATTTGGATACATAAAGTGGTGGAGAATCACCAGGAAGTTGAATAAATCTCATAGGAGTTGGGATGAAGAAGTTATCCCACTTTCTAATCAGGTGATTCCAGTTTCCCAGTTTGGGAATAGGACAGCTTCTTCGTCGTTCCAATCAAACCAGGATGAATCACTTTGTAAGAAGCTTGATTTGGATACATAAAGTGGTGGAGAATCACCAGGAAGTTGAATAAATCTCATAGGAGTTGGGATGAAGAAGTTATCCCACTTTCTAATCAGGTGATTCCAGTTTCCCAGTTTGGGAATAGGACAGCTTCTTCGTCGTTCCAATCAAACCAGGATGAATCACTTTGTAAGAAGCTTGATTTGGATACATAAAGTGGTGGAGAATCACCAGGAAGTTGAATAAATCTCATAGGAGTTGGGATGAAGAAGTTATCCCACTTTCTAATCAGGTGATTCCAGTTTCCCAGTTTGGGAATAGGACAGCTTCTTCGTCGTTCCAATCAAACCAGGATGAATCACTTTGTAAGAAGCTTGATTTGGATACATAAAGTGGTGGAGAATCACCAGGAAGTTGAATAAATCTCATAGGAGTTGGGATGAAGAAGTTATCCCACTTTCTAATCAGGTGATTCCAGTTTCCCAGTTTGGGAATAGGACAGCTTCTTCGTCGTTCCAATCAAACCAGGATGAATCACTTTGTAAGAAGCTTGATTTGGATACATAAAGTGGTGGAGAATCACCAGGAAGTTGAATAAATCTCATAGGAGTTGGGATGAAGAAGTTATCCCACTTTCTAATCAGGTGATTCCAGTTTCCCAGTTTGGGAATAGGACAGCTTCTTCGTCGTTCCAATCAAACCAGGATGAATCACTTTGTAAGAAGCTTGATTTGGATACATAAAGTGGTGGAGAATCACCAGGAAGTTGAATAAATCTCATAGGAGTTGGGATGAAGAAGTTATCCCACTTTCTAATCAGGTGATTCCAGTTTCCCAGTTTGGGAATAGGACAGCTTCTTCGTCGTTCCAATCAAACCAGGATGAATCACTTTGTAAGAAGCTTGATTTGGATACATAAAGTGGTGGAGAATCACCAGGAAGTTGAATAAATCTCATAGGAGTTGGGATGAAGAAGTTATCCCACTTTCTAATCAGGTGATTCCAGTTTCCCAGTTTGGGAATAGGACAGCTTCTTCGTCGTTCCAATCAAACCAGGATGAATCACTTTGTAAGAAGCTTGATTTGGATACATAAAGTGGTGGAGAATCACCAGGAAGTTGAATAAATCTCATAGGAGTTGGGATGAAGAAGTTATCCCACTTTCTAATCAGGTGATTCCAGTTTCCCAGTTTGGGAATAGGACAGCTTCTTCGTCGTTCCAATCAAACCAGGATGAATCACTTTGTAAGAAGCTTGATTTGGATACATAAAGTGGTGGAGAATCACCAGGAAGTTGAATAAATCTCATAGGAGTTGGGATGAAGAAGTTATCCCACTTTCTAATCAGGTGATTCCAGTTTCCCAGTTTGGGAATAGGACAGCTTCTTCGTCGTTCCAATCAAACCAGGATGAATCACTTTGTAAGAAGCTTGATTTGGATACATAAAGTGGTGGAGAATCACCAGGAAGTTGAATAAATCTCATAGGAGTTGGGATGAAGAAGTTATCCCACTTTCTAATCAGGTGATTCCAGTTTCCCAGTTTGGGAATAGGACAGCTTCTTCGTCGTTCCAATCAAACCAGGATGAATCACTTTGTAAGAAGCTTGATTTGGATACATAAAGTGTGGAGAATCACCAGGAAGTTGAATAAATCTCATAGGAGTTGGGATGAAGAAGTTATCCCACTTTCTAATCAGGTGATTCCAGTTTCCCAGTTTGGGAATAGGACAGCTTCTTCGTCGTTCCAATCAAACCAGGATGAATCACTTTGTAAGAAGCTTGATTTGGATACATAAAGTGGTGGAGAATCACCAGGAAGTTGAATAAATCTCATAGGAGTTGGGATGAAGAAGTTATCCCACTTTCTAATCAGGTGATTCCAGTTTCCCAGTTTGGGAATAGGACAGCTTCTTCGTCGTTCCAATAAACCAGGATGAATCACTTTGTAAGAAGCTTGATTTGGATACATAAAGTGGTGGAGAATCACCAGGAAGTTGAATAAATCTCATAGGAGTTGGGATGAAGAAGTTATCCCACTTTCTAATCAGGTGATTCCAGTTTCCCAGTTTGGGAATAGGACAGCTTCTTCGTCGTTCCAATAAACCAGGATGAATCACTTTGTAAGAAGCTTGATTTGGATACATAAAGTGGTGGAGAATCACCAGGAAGTTGAATAAATCTCATAGGAGTTGGGATGAAGAAGTTATCCCACTTTCTAATCAGGTGATTCCAGTTTCCCAGTTTGGGAATAGGACAGCTTCTTCGTCGTTCCAATCAAACCAGGATGAATCACTTTGTAAGAAGCTTGATTTGGATACATAAAGTGGTGGAGAATCACCAGGAAGTTGAATAAATCTCATAGGAGTTGGGATGAAGAAGTTATCCCACTTTCTAATCAGGTGATTCCAGTTTCCCAGTTTGGGAATAGGACAGCTTCTTCGTCGTTCCAATCAAACCAGGATGAATCACTTTGTAAGAAGCTTGATTTGGATACATAAAGTGGTGGAGAATCACCAGGAAGTTGAATAAATCTCATAGGAGTTGGGATGAAGAAGTTATCCCACTTTCTAATCAGGTGATTCCAGTTTCCCAGTTTGGGAATAGGACAGCTTCTTCGTCGTTCCAATCAAACCAGGATGAATCACTTTGTAAGAAGCTTGATTTGGATACATAAAGTGGTGGAGAATCACCAGGAAGTTGAATAAATCTCATAGGAGTTGGGATGAAGAAGTTATCCCACTTTCTAATCAGGTGATTCCAGTTTCCCAGTTTGGGAATAGGACAGCTTCTTCGTCGTTCCAATCAAACCAGGATGAATCACTTTGTAAGAAGCTTGATTTGGATACATAAAGTGGTGGAGAATCACCAGGAAGTTGAATAAATCTCATAGGAGTTGGGATGAAGAAGTTATCCCACTTTCTAATCAGGTGATTCCAGTTTCCCAGTTTGGGAATAGGACAGCTTCTTCGTCGTTCCAATAAACCAGGATGAATCACTTTGTAAGAAGCTTGATTTGGATACATAAAGTGGTGGAGAATCACCAGGAAGTTGAATAAATCTCATAGGAGTTGGGATGAAGAAGTTATCCCACTTTCTAATCAGGTGATTCCAGTTTCCCAGTTTGGGAATAGGACAGCTTCTTCGTCGTTCCAATCAAACCAGGATGAATCACTTTGTAAGAAGCTTGATTTGGATACATAAAGTGGTGGAGAATCACCAGGAAGTTGAATAAATCTCATAGGAGTTGGGATGAAGAAGTTATCCCACTTTCTAATCAGGTGATTCCAGTTTCCCAGTTTGGGAATAGGACAGCTTCTTCGTCGTTCCAATCAAACCAGGATGAATCACTTTGTAAGAAGCTTGATTTGGATACATAAAGTGGTGGAGAATCACCAGGAAGTTGAATAAATCTCATAGGAGTTGGGATGAAGAAGTTATCCCACTTTCTAATCAGGTGATTCCAGTTTCCCAGTTTGGGAATAGGACAGCTTCTTCGTCGTTCCAATCAAACCAGGATGAATCACTTTGTAAGAAGCTTGATTTGGATACATAAAGTGGTGGAGAATCACCAGGAAGTTGAATAAATCTCATAGGAGTTGGGATGAAGAAGTTATCCCACTTTCTAATCAGGTGATTCCAGTTTCCCAGTTTGGGAATAGGACAGCTTCTTCGTCGTTCCAATCAAACCAGGATGAATCACTTTGTAAGAAGCTTGATTTGGATACATAAAGTGGTGGAGAATCACCAGGAAGTTGAATAAATCTCATAGGAGTTGGGATGAAGAAGTTATCCCACTTTCTAATCAGGTGATTCCAGTTTCCCAGTTTGGGAATAGGACAGCTTCTTCGTCGTTCCAATCAAACCAGGATGAATCACTTTGTAAGAAGCTTGATTTGGATACATAAAGTGGTGGAGAATCACCAGGAAGTTGAATAAATCTCATAGGAGTTGGGATGAAGAAGTTATCCCACTTTCTAATCAGGTGATTCCAGTTTCCCAGTTTGGGAATAGGACAGCTTCTTCGTCGTTCCAATCAAACCAGGATGAATCACTTTGTAAGAAGCTTGATTTGGATACATAAAGTGGTGGAGAATCACCAGGAAGTTGAATAAATCTCATAGGAGTTGGGATGAAGAAGTTATCCCACTTTCTAATCAGGTGATTCCAGTTTCCCAGTTTGGGAATAGGACAGCTTCTTCGTCGTTCCAATCAAACCAGGATGAATCACTTTGTAAGAAGCTTGATTTGGATACATAAAGTGGTGGAGAATCACCAGGAAGTTGAATAAATCTCATAGGAGTTGGGATGAAGAAGTTATCCCACTTTCTAATCAGGTGATTCCAGTTTCCCAGTTTGGGAATAGGACAGCTTCTTCGTCGTTCCAATCAAACCAGGATGAATCACTTTGTAAGAAGCTTGATTTGGATACATAAAGTGGTGGAGAATCACCAGGAAGTTGAATAAATCTCATAGGAGTTGGGATGAAGAAGTTATCCCACTTTCTAATCAGGTGATTCCAGTTTCCCAGTTTGGGAATAGGACAGCTTCTTCGTCGTTCCAATCAAACCAGGATGAATCACTTTGTAAGAAGCTTGATTTGGATACATAAAGTGGTGGAGAAACACCAGGAAGTTGCATAAATCTCATAGGAGTTGGGATGAAGAAGTTATCCCACTTTCTAATCAGGTGATTCCAGTTTCCCAGTTTGGGAATAGGACAGCTTCTTCGTCGTTCCAATCAAACCAGGATGAATCACTTTGTAAGAAGCTTGATTTGGATACATAAAGTTGGAGAATCACCACTTTCTAATCAGGTGATTCCAGTTTCCCAGTTTGGGAATAGGACAGCTTCTTCGTCGTTCCAATCAAACCAGGATGAATCACTTTGTAAGAAGCTTGATTTGGATACATAAAGTGGTGGAGAATCACCAGGAAGTTGAATAAATCTCATAGGAGTTGGGATGAAGAAGTTATCCCACTTTCTAATCAGGTGATTCCAGTTTCCCAGTTTGGGAATAGGACAGCTTCTTCGTCGTTCCAATCAAACCAGGATGAATCACTTTGTAAGAAGCTTGATTTGGATACATAAAGTGGTGGAGAATCACCAGGAAGTTGAATAAATCTCATAGGAGTTGGGATGAAGAAGTTATCCCACTTTCTAATCAGGTGATTCCAGTTTCCCAGTTTGGGAATAGGACAGCTTCTTCGTCGTTCCAATCAAACCAGGATGAATCACTTTGTAAGAAGCTTGATTTGGATACATAAAGTGGGTTATCCCACTTTCTAATCAGGTGATTCCAGTTTCCCAGTTTGGGAATAGGACAGCTTCTTCGTCGTTCCAATCAAACCAGGATGAATCACTTTGTAAGAAGCTTGATTTGGATACATAAAGTGGTGGAGAATCACCAGGAAGTTGAATAAATCTCATAGGAGTTGGGATGAAGAAGTTATCCCACTTTCTAATCAGGTGATTCCAGTTTCCCAGTTTGGGAATAGGACAGCTTCTTCGTCGTTCCAATCAAACCAGGATGAATCACTTTGTAAGAAGCTTGATTTGGATACATAAAGTGGTGGAGAATCACCAGGAAGTTGAATAAATCTCATAGGAGTTGGGATGAAGAAGTTATCCCACTTTCTAATCAGGTGATTCCAGTTTCCCAGTTTGGGAATAGGACAGCTTCTTCGTCGTTCCAATCAAACCAGGATGAATCACTTTGTAAGAAGCTTGATTTGGATACATAAAGTGGTGGAGAATCACCAGGAAGTTGAATAAATCTCATAGGAGTTGGGATGAAGAAGTTATCCCACTTTCTAATCAGGTGATTCCAGTTTCCCAGTTTGGGAATAGGACAGCTTCTTCGTCGTTCCAATCAAACCAGGATGAATCACTTTGTAAGAAGCTTGATTTGGATACATAAAGTGGTGGAGAATCACCAGGAAGTTGAATAAATCTCATAGGAGTTGGGATGAAGAAGTTATCCCACTTTCTAATCAGGTGATTCCAGTTTCCCAGTTTGGGAATAGGACAGCTTCTTCGTCGTTCCAATCAAACCAGGATGAATCACTTTGTAAGAAGCTTGATTTGGATACATAAAGTGGTGGAGAATCACCAGGAAGTTGAATAAATCTCATAGGAGTTGGGATGAAGAAGTTATCCCACTTTCTAATCAGGTGATTCCAGTTTCCCAGTTTGGGAATAGGACAGCTTCTTCGTCGTTCCAATCAAACCAGGATGAATCACTTTGTAAGAAGCTTGATTTGGATACATAAAGTGGTGGAGAATCACCAGGAAGTTGAATAAATCTCATAGGAGTTGGGATGAAGAAGTTATCCCACTTTCTAATCAGGTGATTCCAGTTTCCCAGTTTGGGAATAGGACAGCTTCTTCGTCGTTCCAATCAAACCAGGATGAATCACTTTGTAAGAAGCTTGATTTGGATACATAAAGTGGTGGAGAATCACCAGGAAGTTGAATAAATCTCATAGGAGTTGGGATGAAGAAGTTATCCCACTTTCTAATCAGGTGATTCCAGTTTCCCAGTTTGGGAATAGGACAGCTTCTTCGTCGTTCCAATCAAACCAGGATGAATCACTTTGTAAGAAGCTTGATTTGGATACATAAAGTGGTGGAGAATCACCAGGAAGTTGAATAAATCTCATAGGAGTTGGGATGAAGAAGTTATCCCACTTTCTAATCAGGTGATTCCAGTTTCCCAGTTTGGGAATAGGACAGCTTCTTCGTCGTTCCAATCAAACCAGGATGAATCACTTTGTAAGAAGCTTGATTTGGATACATAAAGTGGTGGAGAATCACCAGGAAGTTGAATAAATCTCATAGGAGTTGGGATGAAGAAGTTATCCCACTTTCTAATCAGGTGATTCCAGTTTCCCAGTTTGGGAATAGGACAGCTTCTTCGTCGTTCCAATCAAACCAGGATGAATCACTTTGTAAGAAGCTTGATTTGGATACATAAAGTGGTGGAGAATCACCAGGAAGTTGAATAAATCTCATAGGAGTTGGGATGAAGAAGTTATCCCACTTTCTAATCAGGTGATTCCAGTTTCCCAGTTTGGGAATAGGACAGCTTCTTCGTCGTTCCAATCAAACCAGGATGAATCACTTTGTAAGAAGCTTGATTTGGATACATAAAGTGGTGGAGAATCACCAGGAAGTTGAATAAATCTCATAGGAGTTGGGATGAAGAAGTTATCCCACTTTCTAATCAGGTGATTCCAGTTTCCCAGTTTGGGAATAGGACAGCTTCTTCGTCGTTCCAATCAAACCAGGATGAATCACTTTGTAAGAAGCTTGATTTGGATACATAAAGTGGTGGAGAATCACCAGGAAGTTGAATAAATCTCATAGGAGTTGGGATGAAGAAGTTATCCCACTTTCTAATCAGGTGATTCCAGTTTCCCAGTTTGGGAATAGGACAGCTTCTTCGTCGTTCCAATCAAACCAGGATGAATCACTTTGTAAGAAGCTTGATTTGGATACATAAAGTGGTGGAGAATCACCAGGAAGTTGAATAAATCTCATAGGAGTTGGGATGAAGAAGTTATCCCACTTTCTAATCAGGTGATTCCAGTTTCCCAGTTTGGGAATAGGACAGCTTCTTCGTCGTTCCAATCAAACCAGGATGAATCACTTTGTAAGAAGCTTGATTTGGATACATAAAGTGGTGGAGAATCACCAGGAAGTTGAATAAATCTCATAGGAGTTGGGATGAAGAAGTTATCCCACTTTCTAATCAGGTGATTCCAGTTTCCCAGTTTGGGAATAGGACAGCTTCTTCGTCGTTCCAATCAAACCAGGATGAATCACTTTGTAAGAAGCTTGATTTGGATACATAAAGTGGTGGAGAATCACCAGGAAGTTGAATAAATCTCATAGGAGTTGGGATGAAGAAGTTATCCCACTTTCTAATCAGGTGATTCCAGTTTCCCAGTTTGGGAATAGGACAGCTTCTTCGTCGTTCCAATCAAACCAGGATGAATCACTTTGTAAGAAGCTTGATTTGGATACATAAAGTGGTGGAGAATCACCAGGAAGTTGAATAAATCTCATAGGAGTTGGGATGAAGAAGTTATCCCACTTTCTAATCAGGTGATTCCAGTTTCCCAGTTTGGGAATAGGACAGCTTCTTCGTCGTTCCAATCAAACCAGGATGAATCACTTTGTAAGAAGCTTGATTTGGATACATAAAGTGGTGGAGAATCACCAGGAAGTTGAATAAATCTCATAGGAGTTGGGATGAAGAAGTTATCCCACTTTCTAATCAGGTGATTCCAGTTTCCCAGTTTGGGAATAGGACAGCTTCTTCGTCGTTCCAATCAAACCAGGATGAATCACTTTGTAAGAAGCTTGATTTGGATACATAAAGTGGTGGAGAATCACCAGGAAGTTGAATAAATCTCATAGGAGTTGGGATGAAGAAGTTATCCCACTTTCTAATCAGGTGATTCCAGTTTCCCAGTTTGGGAATAGGACAGCTTCTTCGTCGTTCCAATCAAACCAGGATGAATCACTTTGTAAGAAGCTTGATTTGGATACATAAAGTGGTGGAGAATCACCAGGAAGTTGAATAAATCTCATAGGAGTTGGGATGAAGAAGTTATCCCACTTTCTAATCAGGTGATTCCAGTTTCCCAGTTTGGGAATAGGACAGCTTCTTCGTCGTTCCAATCAAACCAGGATGAATCACTTTGTAAGAAGCTTGATTTGGATACATAAAGTGGTGGAGAATCACCAGGAAGTTGAATAAATCTCATAGGAGTTGGGATGAAGAAGTTATCCCACTTTCTAATCAGGTGATTCCAGTTTCCCAGTTTGGGAATAGGACAGCTTCTTCGTCGTTCCAATCAAACCAGGATGAATCACTTTGTAAGAAGCTTGATTTGGATACATAAAGTGGTGGAGAATCACCAGGAAGTTGAATAAATCTCATAGGAGTTGGGATGAAGAAGTTATCCCACTTTCTAATCAGGTGATTCCAGTTTCCCAGTTTGGGAATAGGACAGCTTCTTCGTCGTTCCAATCAAACCAGGATGAATCACTTTGTAAGAAGCTTGATTTGGATACATAAAGTGGTGGAGAATCACCAGGAAGTTGAATAAATCTCATAGGAGTTGGGATGAAGAAGTTATCCCACTTTCTAATCAGGTGATTCCAGTTTCCCAGTTTGGGAATAGGACAGCTTCTTCGTCGTTCCAATCAAACCAGGATGAATCACTTTGTAAGAAGCTTGATTTGGATACATAAAGTGGTGGAGAATCACCAGGAAGTTGAATAAATCTCATAGGAGTTGGGATGAAGAAGTTATCCCACTTTCTAATCAGGTGATTCCAGTTTCCCAGTTTGGGAATAGGACAGCTTCTTCGTCGTTCCAATCAAACCAGGATGAATCACTTTGTAAGAAGCTTGATTTGGATACATAAAGTGGTGGAGAATCACCAGGAAGTTGAATAAATCTCATAGGAGTTGGGATGAAGAAGTTATCCCACTTTCTAATCAGGTGATTCCAGTTTCCCAGTTTGGGAATAGGACAGCTTCTTCGTCGTTCCAATCAAACCAGGATGAATCACTTTGTAAGAAGCTTGATTTGGATACATAAAGTGGTGGAGAATCACCAGGAAGTTGAATAAATCTCATAGGAGTTGGGATGAAGAAGTTATCCCACTTTCTAATCAGGTGATTCCAGTTTCCCAGTTTGGGAATAGGACAGCTTCTTCGTCGTTCCAATCAAACCAGGATGAATCACTTTGTAAGAAGCTTGATTTGGATACATAAAGTGGTGGAGAATCACCAGGAAGTTGAATAAATCTCATAGGAGTTGGGATGAAGAAGTTATCCCACTTTCTAATCAGGTGATTCCAGTTTCCCAGTTTGGGAATAGGACAGCTTCTTCGTCGTTCCAATCAAACCAGGATGAATCACTTTGTAAGAAGCTTGATTTGGATACATAAAGTGGTGGAGAATCACCAGGAAGTTGAATAAATCTCATAGGAGTTGGGATGAAGAAGTTATCCCACTTTCTAATCAGGTGATTCCAGTTTCCCAGTTTGGGAATAGGACAGCTTCTTCGTCGTTCCAATCAAACCAGGATGAATCACTTTGTAAGAAGCTTGATTTGGATACATAAAGTGGTGGAGAATCACCAGGAAGTTGAATAAATCTCATAGGAGTTGGGATGAAGAAGTTATCCCACTTTCTAATCAGGTGATTCCAGTTTCCCAGTTTGGGAATAGGACAGCTTCTTCGTCGTTCCAATCAAACCAGGATGAATCACTTTGTAAGAAGCTTGATTTGGATACATAAAGTGGTGGAGAATCACCAGGAAGTTGAATAAATCTCATAGGAGTTGGGATGAAGAAGTTATCCCACTTTCTAATCAGGTGATTCCAGTTTCCCAGTTTGGGAATAGGACAGCTTCTTCGTCGTTCCAATCAAACCAGGATGAATCACTTTGTAAGAAGCTTGATTTGGATACATAAAGTGGTGGAGAATCACCAGGAAGTTGAATAAATCTCATAGGAGTTGGGATGAAGAAGTTATCCCACTTTCTAATCAGGTGATTCCAGTTTCCCAGTTTGGGAATAGGACAGCTTCTTCGTCGTTCCAATCAAACCAGGATGAATCACTTTGTAAGAAGCTTGATTTGGATACATAAAGTGGTGGAGAATCACCAGGAAGTTGAATAAATCTCATAGGAGTTGGGATGAAGAAGTTATCCCACTTTCTAATCAGGTGATTCCAGTTTCCCAGTTTGGGAATAGGACAGCTTCTTCGTCGTTCCAATCAAACCAGGATGAATCACTTTGTAAGAAGCTTGATTTGGATACATAAAGTGGTGGAGAATCACCAGGAAGTTGAATAAATCTCATAGGAGTTGGGATGAAGAAGTTATCCCACTTTCTAATCAGGTGATTCCAGTTTCCCAGTTTGGGAATAGGACAGCTTCTTCGTCGTTCCAATCAAACCAGGATGAATCACTTTGTAAGAAGCTTGATTTGGATACATAAAGTGGTGGAGAATCACCAGGAAGTTGAATAAATCTCATAGGAGTTGGGATGAAGAAGTTATCCCACTTTCTAATCAGGTGATTCCAGTTTCCCAGTTTGGGAATAGGACAGCTTCTTCGTCGTTCCAATCAAACCAGGATGAATCACTTTGTAAGAAGCTTGATTTGGATACATAAAGTGGTGGAGAATCACCAGGAAGTTGAATAAATCTCATAGGAGTTGGGATGAAGAAGTTATCCCACTTTCTAATCAGGTGATTCCAGTTTCCCAGTTTGGGAATAGGACAGCTTCTTCGTCGTTCCAATCAAACCAGGATGAATCACTTTGTAAGAAGCTTGATTTGGATACATAAAGTGGTGGAGAATCACCAGGAAGTTGAATAAATCTCATAGGAGTTGGGATGAAGAAGTTATCCCACTTTCTAATCAGGTGATTCCAGTTTCCCAGTTTGGGAATAGGACAGCTTCTTCGTCGTTCCAATCAAACCAGGATGAATCACTTTGTAAGAAGCTTGATTTGGATACATAAAGTGGTGGAGAATCACCAGGAAGTTGAATAAATCTCATAGGAGTTGGGATGAAGAAGTTATCCCACTTTCTAATCAGGTGATTCCAGTTTCCCAGTTTGGGAATAGGACAGCTTCTTCGTCGTTCCAATCAAACCAGGATGAATCACTTTGTAAGAAGCTTGATTTGGATACATAAAGTGGTGGAGAATCACCAGGAAGTTGAATAAATCTCATAGGAGTTGGGATGAAGAAGTTATCCCACTTTCTAATCAGGTGATTCCAGTTTCCCAGTTTGGGAATAGGACAGCTTCTTCGTCGTTCCAATCAAACCAGGATGAATCACTTTGTAAGAAGCTTGATTTGGATACATAAAGTGGTGGAGAATCACCAGGAAGTTGAATAAATCTCATAGGAGTTGGGATGAAGAAGTTATCCCACTTTCTAATCAGGTGATTCCAGTTTCCCAGTTTGGGAATAGGACAGCTTCTTCGTCGTTCCAATCAAACCAGGATGAATCACTTTGTAAGAAGCTTGATTTGGATACATAAAGTGGTGGAGAATCACCAGGAAGTTGAATAAATCTCATAGGAGTTGGGATGAAGAAGTTATCCCACTTTCTAATCAGGTGATTCCAGTTTCCCAGTTTGGGAATAGGACAGCTTCTTCGTCGTTCCAATCAAACCAGGATGAATCACTTTGTAAGAAGCTTGATTTGGATACATAAAGTGGTGGAGAATCACCAGGAAGTTGAATAAATCTCATAGGAGTTGGGATGAAGAAGTTATCCCACTTTCTAATCAGGTGATTCCAGTTTCCCAGTTTGGGAATAGGACAGCTTCTTCGTCGTTCCAATCAAACCAGGATGAATCACTTTGTAAGAAGCTTGATTTGGATACATAAAGTGGTGGAGAATCACCAGGAAGTTGAATAAATCTCATAGGAGTTGGGATGAAGAAGTTATCCCACTTTCTAATCAGGTGATTCCAGTTTCCCAGTTTGGGAATAGGACAGCTTCTTCGTCGTTCCAATCAAACCAGGATGAATCACTTTGTAAGAAGCTTGATTTGGATACATAAAGTGGTGGAGAATCACCAGGAAGTTGAATAAATCTCATAGGAGTTGGGATGAAGAAGTTATCCCACTTTCTAATCAGGTGATTCCAGTTTCCCAGTTTGGGAATAGGACAGCTTCTTCGTCGTTCCAATCAAACCAGGATGAATCACTTTGTAAGAAGCTTGATTTGGATACATAAAGTGGTGGAGAATCACCAGGAAGTTGAATAAATCTCATAGGAGTTGGGATGAAGAAGTTATCCCACTTTCTAATCAGGTGATTCCAGTTTCCCAGTTTGGGAATAGGACAGCTTCTTCGTCGTTCCAATCAAACCAGGATGAATCACTTTGTAAGAAGCTTGATTTGGATACATAAAGTGGTGGAGAATCACCAGGAAGTTGAATAAATCTCATAGGAGTTGGGATGAAGAAGTTATCCCACTTTCTAATCAGGTGATTCCAGTTTCCCAGTTTGGGAATAGGACAGCTTCTTCGTCGTTCCAATCAAACCAGGATGAATCACTTTGTAAGAAGCTTGATTTGGATACATAAAGTGGTGGAGAATCACCAGGAAGTTGAATTAATCTCATAGGAGTTGGGATGAAGAAGTTATCCCACTTTCTAATCAGGTGATTCCAGTTTCCCAGTTTGGGAATAGGACAGCTTCTTCGTCGTTCCAATCAAACCAGGATGAATCACTTTGTAAGAAGCTTGATTTGGATACATAAAGTGGTGGAGAATCACCAGGAAGTTGAATAAATCTCATAGGAGTTGGGATGAAGAAGTTATCCCACTTTCAAATCAGGTGATTCCAGTTTCCCAGTTTGGGAATAGGACAGCTTCTTCGTCGTTCCAATCAAACCAGGATGAATCACTTTGTAAGAAGCTTGATTTGGATACATAAAGTGGTGGAGAATCACCAGGAAGTTGAATAAATCTCATAGGAGTTGGGATGAAGAAGTTATCCCACTTTCAATCAGGTGATTCCAGTTTCCAGTTTGGAATAGTGTTGAGATGAGAGCCTTATGGTATGAAGAGGAGACCTTAGGAAGTGTAGAAGCATTAGAGAGGAAGATGGAAGCATCATGTACGGACTGTACGGATAGGGTGAAGGGTACGGACGATCAGGCCGTACCATCATGCGCGGTTAAGGAGTTACTCAGCTCAGGTAAAGAGTAAACTAGCTAGAGTTACTTTACCTTAAGGCTGAGCTTGATCCGAACGTTGAGAGGATAAGGAAGAGCGCGTCTGACAGTCTGGCAAGAGCTGGAAAGGTAAAGGCATATTCAAAGATGCCTTACACATGTGGAGACTCTCATTGGAAGGATTCAAATGCGCCCTTAGCTGTATCTTGACTTCACATGCTTTCTCCTTTTGTGTAATCGAAACCCTAGTGTCTCAAGCTCCATATATAAGTGTAATCACTCTCATTAATAAGATTAAGCAAGTTATGAGTCTCTCTTAGTCTCTCTTTAGTTCTTTAGACTCTTAATCTCATTTCATACTTTAATCTTCTCTAAATCTCTTCTAATCTTTCCTAAATACTCAGATCACTCTAAACATCACTAAAAGTGATATGGTATCAGAGCCAGGTTAGTGAGAGCCTGAGGTCGTGTGAGATTCTTTGAAGCCTCAAGGTTGAAGCTTTGAAGAAACTCTTGTGTGTTCTTGTGTGTTTGAGAGTTTCTGGGTACTTTTCAAGTTCAAGACTGGTTGTGGTGTATCATCTGAAGCTGTGTGGGTTGAAGATCGAGGCTGTGAAGGGTTCTACAAGTCATTCAACTCAAGATAAAGTTTCTGAAGCTTAGAGAGTTCATCATTCAACATGGAGAGTGGGATGAACATGAACATGAAGGTAGCTGTGTCTTCAAGGGAACCAACTACTTGGTGTGGTCTCGGATGGTGAGAACCACGGTGGGAAGCAAGGGGTTGTGGAAGCACATCACCCCCGGAGAAGCTCCAAAACTCATCACTCAAGGAGAGGATGATGGTGAGGCTGCAAGCAAGGCGGAAGAGAAGTGGCATCAAGAGGACATGCTGGTGATGTCTGTGCTTCATGCGTCACTTGAGCCGGCTATTCTGGATGCATACAGCTACTGTGAGTCTGCTAAGGAGCTGTGGGATACTTTGAAGAAGGTGTATGGCAACACATCAAACCTAAGCCGAGTGTTTGAAGTGAAGCAAGCCATCAACAACCTTGTACAAGAAGACATGGAGTTCACCAAGCATCTAGGGAGATTCAGGAGTCTCTGGTCCGAGATGGAGATGCTTAGGCCAAGCACAACGGATGCTGATGAGCTTAACAAGAGGAGAGAGCAAGACAAGGTCTTTGGGCTACTCCTCACGCTGAACCCGGCTTACAACGGTCTCATCCAGCACCTGCTTAGAGAAGACACTCTACCTGATCTTGAGGATGTGTGTGCGCGGATTCAGAAGGAGCAAGGCTCCATTGGGTTGTTTGCAAAGAAAGGAGACCTGTCCCTTGCAAGCCAAGCAACTCAAGAGGAAGGTAGTGAAGCTCCACAAGCAAACAAGGCTGCGGCTGCGCATGGGAAGTTTGAGGAGAGGAGGTTCAATGGGAGTTGTGATCACTGCAAGAAGCATGGCCACAAGAAGAGCCAATGCTGGATACTCCATCCTCACCTCAAGCCGGCTAAGTTCATGAAGGACCGTGAGGCAAGGGCTAATGTCTCGGATGGAACAAGTGGAGCTGGTACAAGCAAAGGAAAGGAGATAGATGGGCGTGAGGCAGGTGATGGAAAGTCTCTTGTAGCCTACACTGGAGCATCAAGCAACCGTGGGAACAATGATCAAGAGTATCTAAGGAGATCCGACCTTGATGCTCTCATTAAGATGTTCAAGGAGAATGGTAACATCTTTGGGTATTCTTTTGGTGCTAGGGTGGTAGAGAACTATGAGAATCTAACTAGAACTGATAGGATGCATGAGAGCTTGATAGAAATGGTAAATCAATCTAGGACTGCAAACTTTGCTAGAAATGATCATGCATTCAAACCATCTAGTATCCTTGCGCATATTGCTAGTTCTCATGACATTAAGCCATTAGTGATTGATTCAGGTGCATCTCATCATATGATAAGTGACACTAGCTTAATTAAAAACATTGTGCCAATGAATGGAAATGTACTGATTGCTAATGGAGATAAGATTCCTATTAGAGGAATAGGAAGTCTTAAACTATTTGATAAGGAAACTAAAGCCTTTTATATGCCTGAATTTACATCAAACTTGTTATCTGTTAAGAAATGTGCTACTGATTTGCAATGCAATGTTATATTCAGTCCTAATGATGTGAAGTTTCAGGATATTAAAAGCAGCAAGATGATTGGAAAGGGAGTGACTAAAGGAGAGCTATATTTACTTGAAGATCTCACTCCTGTTTCTAGATATAGCTGCTCGTTTACTTCTGTTTCTAGTTCTGGTTTAAGTAAAAATGCATTGTGGCATGCTAGATTAGGACACCCTCATAATAAGGCTTTAAAACTGATGTTGCCAGGTGTTTCCTTTGAGAATAATGATTGTGAAGCTTGCATTTTAGGCAAGCATTGTAGAACTGTCTTTAACAAGTCTACTACTGTTTATGAAAAGTGTTTTGATCTTATTCATTCTGATGTTTGGACTGCACCTTGCCTATCTAGAGAAAATCATAAGTATTATGTAACTTTCATTGATGAAAAATCCAAATACACCTGGTTAACCTTAATTCCAACCAAAGATAGGGTACTTGATGCATTTAAAAACTTTCAATCCTATGTGACTAACCATTACAATGCCAAGATAAAGATTTTCAGGTCAGATAATGGAGGAGAGTACACGGGACAAGCATTCAAGCTACACCTAGCTCAGCATGGAATTCTTCATCAGACAAGCTGTCCCTATACACCACAACAGAATGGTGTGGCTGAGAGGAAGAACAGGCATTTGATGGAAGTAGCCAGGTCCATGATGTTTCAATCCAATGTGCCTAAGAAGTTTTGGAGTGATGCTGTTGCTACGGCATGTTATCTCATCAACAGGACACCAACTCTGATCCTTCAAGGACAATCACCATTTGAGGTACTGAATCAGTACAAGCCTTCTCTCGAGCATATGAAGGTCTTTGGGTGTTTGTGTTTTGTGATGGTGCCTGGAGAGATAAGAAACAAGCTAGAAGCTAAGAGTTCAAAGGCAATGTTCATTGGATACTCATCAAGTCAGAAAGGATACAAGTGCTATGATCCTAACACAAGGAGAGTGTTAGTATCTAGAGAAGTGAAGTTTGTTGAAGAGAAAGGATATTATGAGGAACAGATTCAAGAAGACTTGAAGGATCTTACCTCTGATAGAGCTGAAACCTTGAGGATTATCCTAGAAGGCCTTGGAATCAACATGAATCAAGGACATCAAGGGGGGAGAAGCACTACCCCAGTCCCGGATCATCAGACTTCCAACCTTGAGCATGAGGGGGGAATGAAACAAGAACTCCAAACCGTGAAGAAACAAGTAGAGAAGAGAGTTCTGGCTCTCATGATCAAGCTGTGGAATCAAATGATCAAGAAGAAGGAGCTGAAGAGAGTCAGCTAAGGGAAGAAGGAGCTGAAGCAAGTCAGCTAGGAGAAGAAAGATCTGAAACAAGTGTGCTGCCACAAGAAGAAGAACAAGAGATGGCGCAAGAAGGGCCAGTATTGAGAAGAAGTACAAGGCTGAGAAAGGATCCTTCCAGTTGGGTAAACACAAGAGTGTACTACAATGCCCAAGCTGTGAAGCATCCTACTCAGGCCGTGTGTTCTTTTGCTCAATATCCAGAAGCACATTGCGCATTCATGGTAAACTTGGATGAAAATCACATTCCAAGAAGCTATGAAGAGGCAATGGAGGATAAGGAATGGAAGGAATCAGTAGGAGCTGAGGCAGGAGCTATGATAAAGAATGATACATGGTATGAGAGTGAACTACCAAAAGGGAAGAAAGCTGTGTCTAGTAGATGGATCTTTACAATCAAGTACAAGGCTGATGGGTCGATTGAGAGGAAGAAGACTAGACTAGTAGCAAGAGGGTTCACTCAGACATATGGAGAGGATTACATTGAGACATTTGCACCAGTAGCCAAGCTACACACCATTAGGATTGTTTTAAGCTTGGCTGTGAACCTAGGATGGGGATTGTGGCAAATGGATGTAAAGAATGCATTTCTACAAGGAGAGCTTGAGGATGAAGTCTATATGTATCCTCCACCAGGTCTGGAACATCTAGTGAAGAGAGGGAATGTACTGAGGCTAAAGAAAGCCATTTATGGGTTGAAGCAATCACCAAGAGCTTGGTATAACAAGTTGAGCACAACTCTGAATGGCCGAGGCTTCAAGAAGTCAGAATTGGATCACACTCTCTTTACACTCACGACCCCTCAGGTATGGTTGCTCTCCTTGTGTATGTGGATGATATCATTATCACTGGGAGTGATAAGGAAGGTATCAAAGCAACCAAGGAGTTCCTAAAGTCTATGTTTGAAATCAAAGACTTGGGAGAAATGAAATACTTCCTTGGAATTGAGATTTGTAGATCCAAGGAAGGTTTGTTCATGTCCCAAAGGAAGTATACACTTGATCTTTTGAAAGGTGCAGGTGCTTATGGAGGCAAGACAGCAAGGATGCCAATGGAGGATGGCTACAAAGTACCAAGAGAGGGGGAGATTGAAGACAGCAAGCCATTTCATGATCCTAAACTCTATAGAACACTTGTTGGCAAATTGATTTACCTTACCATTACAAGGCCTGATATATGTTTTGCTGTGAATCAGGTGAGTCAACACATGCAGCTTCCCAAGGAACATCATTGGCGCATGGTGGAGAGGCTGCTGATGTATCTAAATGGCTCGCCGGATCAAGGGTTTGGATGGGATGCAATGGAAGCACAGAAGTGGTGGGCTATTGTGATGCTGATTGGGCAGGAGATAGAGCTGACAGGAGATCAACTACCGGCTATTGCACATTCATTGGAGGCAACTTGGTGACTTGGAAGAGCAAGAAGCAGAAGGTGGTGTCATGTTCAAGTGCTGAAGCTGAGTATAGAGCCATGCTGAAGCTTACAAACGAGTTGGTGTGGATCAAAGGCATCTTGAAGCACTTGGAGATTGATCAAGCCACTCCAATGACAATGCATTGTGACAATCAAGCTGCCATTCACATTGCATCCAACTCGGTGTTCCATGAGAGAACCAAGCACATTGAGGTTGATTGCCACAAGGTGAGACAGATGATTGTGCTAGGAGTGATCTTGCCCTGCTATACTAGAAGTGAAGATCAGTTGGCTGATGTGTTCACCAAGGCTGCGAGACAAAAGACTATGGAGTCCATTCACATCAGATTGGGACTCATAGATCTTGGGAAGAGAAGGAGCTGATCCCCTTAGCTGTGAGATCTTTACTCTTTTTCCCTCATTAAGGTTTTGTCCCAATGGGTTTTCCTTAGTGAGGTTTTTAATGAGGAAGATCTCATGGCTGTCCAAGCTTAGACTTTCACAAAGCTAAGCTTGAGGGGGAGTGTTGAGATGAGAGCCTTATGGTATGAAGAGGAGACCTTAGGAAGTGTAGAAGCATTAGAGAGGAAGATGGAAGCATCATGTACGGACTGTACGGATAGGGTGAAGGGTACGGACGATCAGGCCGTACCATCATGCGCGGTTAAGGAGTTACTCAGCTCAGGTAAAGAGTAAACTAGCTAGAGTTACTTTACCTTAAGGCTGAGCTTGATCCGAACGTTGAGAGGATAAGGAAGAGCGCGTCTGACAGTCTGGCAAGAGCTGGAAAGGTAAAGGCATATTCAAAGATGCCTTACACATGTGGAGACTCTCATTGGAAGGATTCAAATGCGCCCTTAGCTGTATCTTGACTTCACATGCTTTCTCCTTTTGTGTAATCGAAACCCTAGTGTCTCAAGCTCCATATATAAGTGTAATCACTCTCATTAATTATATCAAGCAAGTTATGAGTCTCTCTTAGTCTCTCTTTAGTTCTTTAGACTCTTAATCTCATTTCATACTTTAATCTTCTCTAAATCACTTCTAATCTTTCCTAAATACTCAGATCACTCTAAACATCACTAAAAGTGATATTGGGATGAAGAAGTCATCCCACTTTCTAATCAGGTGATTCCAGTTTCCCAGTTTGGGAATAGGACAGCTTCTTCGTCGTTCCAATCAAACCAGGATGAATCACTTTGTAAGAAGCTTGATTTGGATACATAAAGTGGTGGAGAATCACCAGGAAGTTGAATAAATCTCATAGGAGTTGGGATGAAGAAGTTATCCCACTTTCTAATCAGGTGATTCCAGTTTCCCAGTTTGGGAATAGGACAGCTTCTTCGTCGTTCCAATAAACCAGGATGAATCACTTTGTAAGAAGCTTGATTTGGATACATAAAGTGGTGGAGAATCACCAGGAAGTTGAATAAATCTCATAGGAGTTGGGATGAAGAAGTTATCCCACTTTCTAATCAGGTGATTCCAGTTTCCCAGTTTGGGAATAGGACAGCTTCTTCGTCGTTCCAATCAAACCAGGATGAATCACTTTGTAAGAAGCTTGATTTGGATACATAAAGTGTTGGAGAATCACCAGGAAGTTGAATAAATCTCATAGGAGTTGGGATGAAGAAGTTATCCCACTTTCTAATCAGGTGATTCCAGTTTCCCAGTTTGGGAATAGGACAGCTTCTTCGTCGTTCCAATAAACCAGGATGAATCACTTTGTAAGAAGCTTGATTTGGATACATAAAGTGGTGGAGAATCACCAGGAAGTTGAATAAATCTCATAGGAGTTGGGATGAAGAAGTTATCCCACTTTCTAATCAGGTGATTCCAGTTTCCCAGTTTGGGAATAGGACAGCTTCTTCGTCGTTCCAATCAAACCAGGATGAATCACTTTGTAAGAAGCTTGATTTGGATACATAAAGTGGTGGAGAATCACCAGGAAGTTGAATAAATCTCATAGGAGTTGGGATGAAGAAGTTATCCCACTTTCTAATCAGGTGATTCCAGTTTCCCAGTTTGGGAATAGGACAGCTTCTTCGTCGTTCCAATCAAACCAGGATGAATCACTTTGTAAGAAGCTTGATTTGGATACATAAAGTGGTGGAGAATCACCAGGAAGTTGAATAAATCTCATAGGAGTTGGGATGAAGAAGTTATCCCACTTTCTAATCAGGTGATTCCAGTTTCCCAGTTTGGGAATAGGACAGCTTCTTCGTCGTTCCAATCAAACCAGGATGAATCACTTTGTAAGAAGCTTGATTTGGATACATAAAGTGGTGGAGAATCACCAGGAAGTTGAATAAATCTCATAGGAGTTGGGATGAAGAAGTTATCCCACTTTCTAATCAGGTGATTCCAGTTTCCCAGTTTGGGAATAGGACAGCTTCTTCGTCGTTCCAATCAAACCAGGATGAATCACTTTGTAAGAAGCTTGATTTGGATACATAAAGTGGTGGAGAATCACCAGGAAGTTGAATAAATCTCATAGGAGTTGGGATGAAGAAGTTATCCCACTTTCTAATCAGGTGATTCCAGTTTCCCAGTTTGGGAATAGGACAGCTTCTTCGTCGTTCCAATAAACCAGGATGAATCACTTTGTAAGAAGCTTGATTTGGATACATAAAGTGGTGGAGAATCACCAGGAAGTTGAATAAATCTCATAGGAGTTGGGATGAAGAAGTTATCCCACTTTCTAATCAGGTGATTCCAGTTTCCCAGTTTGGGAATAGGACAGCTTCTTCGTCGTTCCAATCAAACCAGGATGAATCACTTTGTAAGAAGCTTGATTTGGATACATAAAGTGGTGGAGAATCACCAGGAAGTTGAATAAATCTCATAGGAGTTGGGATGAAGAAGTTATCCCACTTTCTAATCAGGTGATTCCAGTTTCCCAGTTTGGGAATAGGACAGCTTCTTCGTCGTTCCAATAAACCAGGATGAATCACTTTGTAAGAAGCTTGATTTGGATACATAAAGTGGTGGAGAATCACCAGGAAGTTGAATAAATCTCATAGGAGTTGGGATGAAGAAGTTATCCCACTTTCTAATCAGGTGATTCCAGTTTCCCAGTTTGGGAATAGGACAGCTTCTTCGTCGTTCCAATCAAACCAGGATGAATCACTTTGTAAGAAGCTTGATTTGGATACATAAAGTGGTGGAGAATCACCAGGAAGTTGAATAAATCTCATAGGAGTTGGGATGAAGAAGTTATCCCACTTTCTAATCAGGTGATTCCAGTTTCCCAGTTTGGGAATAGGACAGCTTCTTCGTCGTTCCAATCAAACCAGGATGAATCACTTTGTAAGAAGCTTGATTTGGATACATAAAGTGGTGGAGAATCACCAGGAAGTTGAATAAATCTCATAGGAGTTGGGATGAAGAAGTTATCCCACTTTCTAATCAGGTGATTCCAGTTTCCCAGTTTGGGAATAGGACAGCTTCTTCGTCGTTCCAATCAAACCAGGATGAATCACTTTGTAAGAAGCTTGATTTGGATACATAAAGTGGTGGAGAATCACCAGGAAGTTGAATAAATCTCATAGGAGTTGGGATGAAGAAGTTATCCCACTTTCTAATCAGGTGATTCCAGTTTCCCAGTTTGGGAATAGGACAGCTTCTTCGTCGTTCCAATCAAACCAGGATGAATCACTTTGTAAGAAGCTTGATTTGGATACATAAAGTGGTGGAGAATCACCAGGAAGTTGAATAAATCTCATAGGAGTTGGGATGAAGAAGTTATCCCACTTTCTAATCAGGTGATTCCAGTTTCCCAGTTTGGGAATAGGACAGCTTCTTCGTCGTTCCAATCAAACCAGGATGAATCACTTTGTAAGAAGCTTGATTTGGATACATAAAGTGGTGGAGAATCACCAGGAAGTTGAATAAATCTCATAGGAGTTGGGATGAAGAAGTTATCCCACTTTCTAATCAGGTGATTCCAGTTTCCCAGTTTGGGAATAGGACAGCTTCTTCGTCGTTCCAATCAAACCAGGATGAATCACTTTGTAAGAAGCTTGATTTGGATACATAAAGTGGTGGAGAATCACCAGGAAGTTGAATAAATCTCATAGGAGTTGGGATGAAGAAGTTATCCCACTTTCTAATCAGGTGATTCCAGTTTCCCAGTTTGGGAATAGGACAGCTTCTTCGTCGTTCCAATCAAACCAGGATGAATCACTTTGTAAGAAGCTTGATTTGGATACATAAAGTGGTGGAGAATCACCAGGAAGTTGAATAAATCTCATAGGAGTTGGGATGAAGAAGTTATCCCACTTTCTAATCAGGTGATTCCAGTTTCCCAGTTTGGGAATAGGACAGCTTCTTCGTCGTTCCAATCAAACCAGGATGAATCACTTTGTAAGAAGCTTGATTTGGATACATAAAGTGGTGGAGAATCACCAGGAAGTTGAATAAATCTCATAGGAGTTGGGATGAAGAAGTTATCCCACTTTCTAATCAGGTGATTCCAGTTTCCCAGTTTGGGAATAGGACAGCTTCTTCGTCGTTCCAATCAAACCAGGATGAATCACTTTGTAAGAAGCTTGATTTGGATACATAAAGTGGTGGAGAATCACCAGGAAGTTGAATAAATCTCATAGGAGTTGGGATGAAGAAGTTATCCCACTTTCTAATCAGGTGATTCCAGTTTCCCAGTTTGGGAATAGGACAGCTTCTTCGTCGTTCCAATAAACCAGGATGAATCACTTTGTAAGAAGCTTGATTTGGATACATAAAGTGGTGGAGAATCACCAGGAAGTTGAATAAATCTCATAGGAGTTGGGATGAAGAAGTTATCCCACTTTCTAATCAGGTGATTCCAGTTTCCCAGTTTGGGAATAGGACAGCTTCTTCGTCGTTCCAATCAAACCAGGATGAATCACTTTGTAAGAAGCTTGATTTGGATACATAAAGTGGTGGAGAATCACCAGGAAGTTGAATAAATCTCATAGGAGTTGGGATGAAGAAGTTATCCCACTTTCTAATCAGGTGATTCCAGTTTCCCAGTTTGGGAATAGGACAGCTTCTTCGTCGTTCCAATCAAACCAGGATGAATCACTTTGTAAGAAGCTTGATTTGGATACATAAAGTGGTGGAGAATCACCAGGAAGTTGAATAAATCTCATAGGAGTTGGGATGAAGAAGTTATCCCACTTTCTAATCAGGTGATTCCAGTTTCCCAGTTTGGGAATAGGACAGCTTCTTCGTCGTTCCAATCAAACCAGGATGAATCACTTTGTAAGAAGCTTGATTTGGATACATAAAGTGGTGGAGAATCACCAGGAAGTTGAATAAATCTCATAGGAGTTGGGATGAAGAAGTTATCCCACTTTCTAATCAGGTGATTCCAGTTTCCCAGTTTGGGAATAGGACAGCTTCTTCGTCGTTCCAATAAACCAGGATGAATCACTTTGTAAGAAGCTTGATTTGGATACATAAAGTGGTGGAGAATCACCAGGAAGTTGAATAATCTCATAGGAGTTGGGATGAAGAAGTTATCCCACTTTCTAATCAGGTGATTCCAGTTTCCCAGTTTGGGAATAGGACAGCTTCTTCGTCGTTCCAATAAACCAGGATGAATCACTTTGTAAGAAGCTTGATTTGGATACATAAAGTGGTGGAGAATCACCAGGAAGTTGAATAAATCTCATAGGAGTTGGGATGAAGAAGTTATCCCACTTTCTAATCAGGTGATTCCAGTTTCCCAGTTTGGGAATAGGACAGCTTCTTCGTCGTTCCAATAACACCAGGATGAATCACTTTGTAAGAAGCTTGATTTGGATACATAAAGTGGTGGAGAATCACCAGGAAGTTGAATAAATCTCATAGGAGTTGGGATGAAGAAGTTATCCCACTTTCTAATCAGGTGATTCCAGTTTCCCAGTTTGGGAATAGGACAGCTTCTTCGTCGTTCCAATCAAACCAGGATGAATCACTTTGTAAGAAGCTTGATTTGGATACATAAAGTGTTGGAGAATCACCAGGAAGTTGAATAAATCTCATAGGAGTTGGGATGAAGAAGTTATCCCACTTTCTAATCAGGTGATTCCAGTTTCCCAGTTTGGGAATAGGACAGCTTCTTCGTCGTTCCAATCAAACCAGGATGAATCACTTTGTAAGAAGCTTGATTTGGATACATAAAGTGGTGGAGAATCACCAGGAAGTTGAATAAATCTCATAGGAGTTGGGATGAAGAAGTTATCCCACTTTCTAATCAGGTGATTCCAGTTTCCCAGTTTGGGAATAGGACAGCTTCTTCGTCGTTCCAATCAAACCAGGATGAATCACTTTGTAAGAAGCTTGATTTGGATACATAAAGTGGTGGAGAATCACCAGGAAGTTGAATAAATCTCATAGGAGTTGGGATGAAGAAGTTATCCCACTTTCTAATCAGGTGATTCCAGTTTCCCAGTTTGGGAATAGGACAGCTTCTTCGTCGTTCCAATCAAACCAGGATGAATCACTTTGTAAGAAGCTTGATTTGGATACATAAAGTGGTGGAGAATCACCAGGAAGTTGAATAAATCTCATAGGAGTTGGGATGAAGAAGTTATCCCACTTTCTAATCAGGTGATTCCAGTTTCCCAGTTTGGGAATAGGACAGCTTCTTCGTCGTTCCAATCAAACCAGGATGAATCACTTTGTAAGAAGCTTGATTTGGATACATAAAGTGGTGGAGAATCACCAGGAAGTTGAATAAATCTCATAGGAGTTGGGATGAAGAAGTTATCCCACTTTCTAATCAGGTGATTCCAGTTTCCCAGTTTGGGAATAGGACAGCTTCTTCGTCGTTCCAATCAAACCAGGATGAATCACTTTGTAAGAAGCTTGATTTGGATACATAAAGTGGTGGAGAATCACCAGGAAGTTGAATAAATCTCATAGGAGTTGGGATGAAGAAGTTATCCCACTTTCTAATCAGGTGATTCCAGTTTCCCAGTTTGGGAATAGGACAGCTTCTTCGTCGTTCCAATCAAACCAGGATGAATCACTTTGTAAGAAGCTTGATTTGGATACATAAAGTGGTGGAGAATCACCAGGAAGTTGAATAAATCTCATAGGAGTTGGGATGAAGAAGTTATCCCACTTTCTAATCAGGTGATTCCAGTTTCCCAGTTTGGGAATAGGACAGCTTCTTCGTCGTTCCAATCAAACCAGGATGAATCACTTTGTAAGAAGCTTGATTTGGATACATAAAGTGGTGGAGAATCACCAGGAAGTTGAATAAATCTCATAGGAGTTGGGATGAAGAAGTTATCCCACTTTCTAATCAGGTGATTCCAGTTTCCCAGTTTGGGAATAGGACAGCTTCTTCGTCGTTCCAATCAAACCAGGATGAATCACTTTGTAAGAAGCTTGATTTGGATACATAAAGTGGTGGAGAATCACCAGGAAGTTGAATAAATCTCATAGGAGTTGGGATGAAGAAGTTATCCCACTTTCTAATCAGGTGATTCCAGTTTCCCAGTTTGGGAATAGGACAGCTTCTTCGTCGTTCCAATCAAACCAGGATGAATCACTTTGTAAGAAGCTTGATTTGGATACATAAAGTGGTGGAGAATCACCAGGAAGTTGAATAAATCTCATAGGAGTTGGGATGAAGAAGTTATCCCACTTTCTAATCAGGTGATTCCAGTTTCCCAGTTTGGGAATAGGACAGCTTCTTCGTCGTTCCAATAAACCAGGATGAATCACTTTGTAAGAAGCTTGATTTGGATACATAAAGTGGTGGAGAATCACCAGGAAGTTGAATAAATCTCATAGGAGTTGGGATGAAGAAGTTATCCCACTTTCTAATCAGGTGATTCCAGTTTCCCAGTTTGGGAATAGGACAGCTTCTTCGTCGTTCCAATAAACCAGGATGAATCACTTTGTAAGAAGCTTGATTTGGATACATAAAGTGGTGGAGAATCACCAGGAAGTTGAATAAATCTCATAGGAGTTGGGATGAAGAAGTTATCCCACTTTCTAATCAGGTGATTCCAGTTTCCCAGTTTGGGAATAGGACAGCTTCTTCGTCGTTCCAATCAAACCAGGATGAATCACTTTGTAAGAAGCTTGATTTGGATACATAAAGTGGTGGAGAATCACCAGGAAGTTGAATAAATCTCATAGGAGTTGGGATGAAGAAGTTATCCCACTTTCTAATCAGGTGATTCCAGTTTCCCAGTTTGGGAATAGGACAGCTTCTTCGTCGTTCCAATCAAACCAGGATGAATCACTTTGTAAGAAGCTTGATTTGGATACATAAAGTGGTGGAGAATCACCAGGAAGTTGAATAAATCTCATAGGAGTTGGGATGAAGAAGTTATCCCACTTTCTAATCAGGTGATTCCAGTTTCCCAGTTTGGGAATAGGACAGCTTCTTCGTCGTTCCAATCAAACCAGGATGAATCACTTTGTAAGAAGCTTGATTTGGATACATAAAGTGGTGGAGAATCACCAGGAAGTTGAATAAATCTCATAGGAGTTGGGATGAAGAAGTTATCCCACTTTCTAATCAGGTGATTCCAGTTTCCCAGTTTGGGAATAGGACAGCTTCTTCGTCGTTCCAATAACACCAGGATGAATCACTTTGTAAGAAGCTTGATTTGGATACATAAAGTGGTGGAGAATCACCAGGAAGTTGAATAATCTCATAGGAGTTGGGATGAAGAAGTTATCCCACTTTCTAATCAGGTGATTCCAGTTTCCCAGTTTGGGAATAGGACAGCTTCTTCGTCGTTCCAATCAAACCAGGATGAATCACTTTGTAAGAAGCTTGATTTGGATACATAAAGTGGTGGAGAATCACCAGGAAGTTGAATAAATCTCATAGGAGTTGGGATGAAGAAGTTATCCCACTTTCTAATCAGGTGATTCCAGTTTCCCAGTTTGGGAATAGGACAGCTTCTTCGTCGTTCCAATAACACCAGGATGAATCACTTTGTAAGAAGCTTGATTTGGATACATAAAGTGGTGGAGAATCACCAGGAAGTTGAATAATCTCATAGGAGTTGGGATGAAGAAGTTATCCCACTTTCTAATCAGGTGATTCCAGTTTCCCAGTTTGGGAATAGGACAGCTTCTTCGTCGTTCCAATCAAACCAGGATGAATCACTTTGTAAGAAGCTTGATTTGGATACATAAAGTGGTGGAGAATCACCAGGAAGTTGAATAAATCTCATAGGAGTTGGGATGAAGAAGTTATCCCACTTTCTAATCAGGTGATTCCAGTTTCCCAGTTTGGGAATAGGACAGCTTCTTCGTCGTTCCAATCAAACCAGGATGAATCACTTTGTAAGAAGCTTGATTTGGATACATAAAGTGGTGGAGAATCACCAGGAAGTTGAATAAATCTCATAGGAGTTGGGATGAAGAAGTTATCCCACTTTCTAATCAGGTGATTCCAGTTTCCCAGTTTGGGAATAGGACAGCTTCTTCGTCGTTCCAATCAAACCAGGATGAATCACTTTGTAAGAAGCTTGATTTGGATACATAAAGTGGTGGAGAATCACCAGGAAGTTGAATAAATCTCATAGGAGTTGGGATGAAGAAGTTATCCCACTTTCTAATCAGGTGATTCCAGTTTCCCAGTTTGGGAATAGGACAGCTTCTTCGTCGTTCCAATAACACCAGGATGAATCACTTTGTAAGAAGCTTGATTTGGATACATAAAGTGGTGGAGAATCACCAGGAAGTTGAATTAATCTCATAGGAGTTGGGATGAAGAAGTTATCCCACTTTCTAATCAGGTGATTCCAGTTTCCCAGTTTGGGAATAGGACAGCTTCTTCGTCGTTCCAATCAAACCAGGATGAATCACTTTGTAAGAAGCTTGATTTGGATACATAAAGTGGTGGAGAATCACCAGGAAGTTGAATAAATCTCATAGGAGTTGGGATGAAGAAGTTATCCCACTTTCTAATCAGGTGATTCCAGTTTCCCAGTTTGGGAATAGGACAGCTTCTTCGTCGTTCCAATAAACCAGGATGAATCACTTTGTAAGAAGCTTGATTTGGATACATAAAGTGGTGGAGAATCACCAGGAAGTTGAATAAATCTCATAGGAGTTGGGATGAAGAAGTTATCCCACTTTCTAATCAGGTGATTCCAGTTTCCCAGTTTGGGAATAGGACAGCTTCTTCGTCGTTCCAATCAAACCAGGATGAATCACTTTGTAAGAAGCTTGATTTGGATACATAAAGTGGTGGAGAATCACCAGGAAGTTGAATAAATCTCATAGGAGTTGGGATGAAGAAGTTATCCCACTTTCTAATCAGGTGATTCCAGTTTCCCAGTTTGGGAATAGGACAGCTTCTTCGTCGTTCCAATCAAACCAGGATGAATCACTTTGTAAGAAGCTTGATTTGGATACATAAAGTGGTGGAGAATCACCAGGAAGTTGAATAAATCTCATAGGAGTTGGGATGAAGAAGTTATCCCACTTTCTAATCAGGTGATTCCAGTTTCCCAGTTTGGGAATAGGACAGCTTCTTCGTCGTTCCAATCAAACCAGGATGAATCACTTTGTAAGAAGCTTGATTTGGATACATAAAGTGTTGGAGAATCACCAGGAAGTTGAATAAATCTCATAGGAGTTGGGATGAAGAAGTTATCCCACTTTCTAATCAGGTGATTCCAGTTTCCCAGTTTGGGAATAGGACAGCTTCTTCTTCGTCGTTCCAATAAACCCAGGATGAATCACTTTGTAAGAAGCTTGATTTGGATACATAAAGTGGTGGAGAATCACCAGGAAGTTGAATAAATCTCATAGGAGTTGGGATGAAGAAGTTATCCCACTTTCTAATCAGGTGATTCCAGTTTCCCAGTTTGGGAATAGGACAGCTTCTTCGTCGTTCCAATCAAACCAGGATGAATCACTTTGTAAGAAGCTTGATTTGGATACATAAAGTGTTGGAGAATCACCAGGAAGTTGAATAAATCTCATAGGAGTTGGGATGAAGAAGTTATCCCACTTTCTAATCAGGTGATTCCAGTTTCCCAGTTTGGGAATAGGACAGCTTCTTCGTCGTTCCAATCAAACCAGGATGAATCACTTTGTAAGAAGCTTGATTTGGATACATAAAGTGGTGGAGAATCACCAGGAAGTTGAATTAATCTCATAGGAGTTGGGATGAAGAAGTTATCCCACTTTCTAATCAGGTGATTCCAGTTTCCCAGTTTGGGAATAGGACAGCTTCTTCGTCGTTCCAATCAAACCAGGATGAATCACTTTGTAAGAAGCTTGATTTGGATACATAAAGTGGTGGAGAATCACCAGGAAGTTGAATAAATCTCATAGGAGTTGGGATGAAGAAGTTATCCCACTTTCTAATCAGGTGATTCCAGTTTCCCAGTTTGGGAATAGGACAGCTTCTTCGTCGTTCCAATAACACCAGGATGAATCACTTTGTAAGAAGCTTGATTTGGATACATAAAGTGGTGGAGAATCACCAGAAGTTGAATAAATCTCATAGGAGTTGGGATGAAGAAGTTATCCCACTTTCTAATCAGGTGATTCCAGTTTCCCAGTTTGGGAATAGGACAGCTTCTTTCGTTCCAATAACCAGGATGAATCTTTGTAAAAGCTTGATTTGGATACATAAAGTGGTGGAGAATCACCAGGAAGTTGAATAAATCTCATAGGAGTTGGATGAAGAAGTTATCCCACTTTCTAATCAGGTGATTCCAGTTTCCCAGTTTGGGAATAGGACAGCTTCTTCGTCGTTCCAATAACACCAGGATGAATCACTTTGTAAGAAGCTTGATTTGGATACATAAAGTGGTGGAGAATCACCAGGAAGTTGAATAAATCTCATAGGAGTTGGGATGAAGAAGTTATCCCACTTTCTAATCAGGTGATTCCAGTTTCCCAGTTTGGGAATAGGACAGCTTCTTCGTCGTTCCGTTCAATCAAACCAGGATGAATCACTTTGTAAGAAGCTTTATTTGGATACATAAAATGGTGGAGAATCACCAGGAAGTTGAATAAATCTCATAGGAGTTGGGATGAAGAAGTTATCCAACTTTCTAATCAGGTGATTCCAGTTTCCCAGTTGGGAATAGGACAGCTTCTTCGTCGTTCCAATCAAACCAGGATGAATCACTTTGTAAGAAGCTTGATTTGGATACATAAAGTGGTGGAGAATCACCAGGAAGTTGAATAATCTCATAGGAGTTGGGATGAAGAAGTTATCCCACTTTCTAATCAGGTGATTCCAGTTTCCCAGTTTGGGAATAGGACAGCTTCTTCTTCGTCGTTCCAATAAACCAGGATGAATCACTTTGTAAGAAGCTTGATTTGGATACATAAAGTGGTGGAGATCACCAGGAAGTTGAATTAATCTCATAGGAGTTGGGATGAAGAAGTTATCCCACTTTCTAATCAGGTGATTCCAGTTTCCCAGTTTGGGAATAGGACAGCTTCTTCGTCGTCGTCAATAAACACCAGGATGAATCACTTTGTAAGAAGCTTGATTTGGATACATAAGTGGTGGAGAATCACCAGGAAGTTGAATAAATCTCATAGGAGTTGGGATGAAGAAGTTATCCCACTTTCTAATCAGGTGATTCCAGTTTCCCAGTTTGGGAATAGGACAGCTTCTTCGTCGTTCCAATAACACCAGGATGAATCACTTTGTAAGAAGCTTGATTTGGATACATAAAGTGGTGGAGAATCACCAGGAAGTTGAATAAATCTCATAGGAGTTGGGATGAAGAAGTTATCCCACTTTCTAATCAGGTGATTCCAGTTTCCCAGTTTGGGAATAGGACAGCTTCTTCGTCGTTCCAATAAACCAGGATGAATCACTTTGTAGAAGCTTGATTTGGATACATAAAGTGGTGGAGAATCACCAGGAAGTTGAATAAATCTCATAGGAGTTGGGATGAAGAAGTTATCCCACTTTCTAATCAGGTGATTCCAGTTTCCCAGTTTGGGAATAGGACAGCTTCTTCGTCGTTCCAATCAAACCAGGATGAATCACTTTGTAAGAAGCTTGATTTGGATACATAAAGTGGTGGAGAATCACCAGGAAGTTGAATAAATCTCATAGGAGTTGGGATGAAGAAGTTATCCCACTTTCTAATCAGGTGATTCCAGTTTCCCAGTTTGGGAATAGGACAGCTTCTCGTCGTTCCAATACACAGGATGAATA